>NW_027397089.1:2328717-2431873 GCF_003265705.2 Callorhinus ursinus
AAGAAAGAAAGAAAGAAAGAAAGAAAGAAAGAAAGAAAGAAAGAAAGAAAGAAAGAAAGAAAGAAAGAAAGAAAGAAAGAAAGAAAAAGAAAGAAAGAAACTGTCTTATCACTTGAGCCATATCTTTGCAGAAGATTGTATGGGGCAAAGATTGGGGAGATGCACCTTGGAAGTAGGCACACTGGATTCAGTTCATAAACCACTTCTTAAATTTTATGCTGTGTATATTACCCTGACTATATGTCTTTACTCATGATGATAAGAAAGCTGCTGGGTTACAAGGGACATCTTTGTCTTTTTCTTCTATGAGGTGATCTCTCACCTATTTATCTCTGTTTAATGAAATCAGTAGGTGCAGAGCTTCTTGCAAAGGTGTCATTTTATGTCTCTCCTTATTCTGTCCTGCCTGCACTCTGTGCTGTTTTAGTTTCAAGCCATGAGTCACATTCGTGACTTCCACATGTGTCACCGACTTGTGAGAACCCTGAATGCAGCTTGATTGTCTGCAAGGGCATGTTGCTTTCATGCCCTCTCAGTATTTGCTCTGAATTTTATTTCTTATATTGAGTACTGGCAGTGTAGATGTTTTACAATTATATCAAAAATTGAGTAGTCTATGTGGATCATTCTTTTGTAGTTTTCAGTTGGTTTCAGGAGGGAGAGGGGTAAAAATGGCTTTCATTTGCCATTTTTATCTGAAAGTCTCCAGATTGTTTCTTAGCTGAGTCATATAACAAAAAGATAGTTGCTTGGGAACAATTTAATCACACACTTTATATAAACTAGTAACTGAATTTTCTTTGGAGTTAAGTTAAACATTATAATTAATTGAAAATACAACATACCAATTTCAGTTTAGTGTTGATAACTTGAGCCTTTTCATACAGGGTAAGTTGTGTTTAGCCTAAGAAAACATGGTCTGCTTCTCAGTTCAGCTGTCTTGATTCATTTTCAAATCCACTCTGGCTGTAGTCGAGGAGCTGCTGAAGAATACTATCTTTGACAATCATCCATAGACAAGAGAGCCTTTATGGAAGCTCAGGTTTCCAGTGGAGTAGTTCCAGCAGACTGCTGGAGCAAGAAAACATGAGTTTGGATGCTTTGGAGTGGTTGAGAGGAACAGTTTGGCTTTGCCTATATAACCCCATCTCCAAGGTAGCACAGTGCAGTGACAAGAGAGATTTTCTCAGCTCTTGATTTCTCCCATGGGGAAAAGTGAGAACATGTGAGTGAGTGCCATTTTCCTCAATGCTATGGAATGTTGCCAAAGAGGCCCATTTCTTTATCACTCATTCATCGTACTGAGTCATGAGCTGCATGACTGGAGGATAGGAAGAGGTTGGGAGAATGGCCTATAGGACTCTTGGTAGGCACAAAAGGGATGTGGATCCTACTAACTGTGTCACAGATTCCACCAAGAAATCCAAAAATGAGCCACTAGGAACACTTCACCCACAGATTCCTCTAACTTTCCCAAGGGCATCCCCAGCATAGCCACCTCACCTGCCCACACTCCCATCCTATGGCCAGTTCTCTGTGCATAATACTGATGGTGGCAAGAGCAAGCTTCAACAGATATCTAGTGAATATATGCAGAAAGCTGGGTAAAATTTGCAAGCCAGGGATAAGGAACAGACTTGAGCTTCAGCTCCACCCTTGGGAAAGCAAAAGAGAGGCTTTTAGCACCCAGTCTGGTGCATTACAGGATTAAGACAAGGCATACAAGTTAAAGAATTCTGCCTCAAAAGAAGGAGAGCAAGAAGCATGGAGTACATGTGTCCCTAGACAATCTAAGAAAGTCTCAGACCTCTTAAAGGGGCTGACAGAAGGTGTTTCTCTCCAGATATCAGTAAGTAAAGACTGGAGGAGGTGACTATGACTTTAAATGCAGACAGCAATGCACTATTTCAAGGAGCATGAAAGATCAGGAAAACAGGACACCACAAAGGGATCTCAATAATCTTCCATTAACCAATCCCAAAGACATGATAGAGATATTTGTTTGTTTAACACATTTATATTTATTTTTATTAATATAATAAAATATTAGTTTTATTTTTTATTATACATTTATTTATCCTTGTAACACTGGAATAAGTCTATGGGATATATTTATCCTTGTAACATTTAAGGATAAAGAATTTAAAATAGCTATTTTAAGGAAGCTCAAAGAACAGGAAAACATATAAAGGCAATTCAACAAAATCAGAAAAACAGTACATAAATAAAATGAGAAGATTAACAAGGAGATATATCATAAAAAAGAACCAAAAAGAAATTGTGGAGCTAAGGAATACACTGAATGAAATGAAAAATGCAATGGAGAATATCAATAACAGATTAAATGAAGCAGAAGAAAGAATCTGTGAGATAGAAGACAGGAGCTTTGAAATTACCCAGTAAGAGGACTAGGAAGATAAAAGAATGAAAAATGGTGAAGGAAGACAATAAAAACATAAAAATAAATAATCTGTAAATTATTGGAGTTCCAAAAGAGAGAGAAAGGGGGCACAAAGCTTATTTTTAAAAAAATAATGGCTGAGAACATCCCAAATCTGTGGAGAGATTTGGATATCTAATTTCATGGAGCCCACAGGTCACAAAATAAACTCAATTTAGAGAGATCTTCTCCAAGACACATTATAGTAAAACTGTCAAAATTCAAAGAAAAAGAGAGAATATTAAAAGTAGCAAAAGAAAAGAAGTTGTAACTTACAGGAGAATTTCATAAGGCTGTCAGTGGACAGATGGTTTCCCTGGTGAATTCTATCAAACATTTAAAGAAGAATTAACACTGATCCTTCTCTAATTCTTCCAAAAATTTGAAGAGAAGGGAGCATTCTTATACTCAATATACGAGACCAACATTACACTGATAGCAAAGCCAGATAAGGAAACTAAAAAAAGAATATTACAGGCTAACATTCCTACTGAATATATATGCAAAATTTCCCAATGAAATATTAGCAAAATGAATTAAATTGCATAGTAAAAGGATCATACACCATGATCAAATGGGATTCATCTCTGGGATGCAAGGATGGTTTAACACATGCAAATTAATAAATGTGATACACCACATTATGAAAGATAAAAATCACATGATCATCTCAAAAATGCAGTAAAAGCATCTATATGTAAAAACATATTTCCATTATAAAACTTCTCAACAAGTTGGGTTAAAAGAAATGTACGTAAAACATAATAAAGGCTATATATGACAAGCCCACAGCTAAACAATCCTGAGAAAGAACAAATCTGGAACCATCTCATTTCAAAATTTCAAACTTTACCACTAAGCTGTAGTAATCAAAACAATTTAAAACGGTATAAAAATAGGCACATAGACCAATAGAACAGAATTGAGACCCCAGAAATAAACCCTTGAATACATGGTCAGCTAATATTTGACAAGAGAGCCAAGAATACTCAGTGGGGGAAAGACAGCCTCTTCAATAAGTGCTGACAGGAAACTAAATAACCACATGCAGAATTAAATTGGACTCCTATCTTACAACACTCATAAAAATTAACTTGAAATGGGTTAAAAACTCAAAGGTAAAACCTGAAACCATAAAACTCGTAGAAGAAAATATATGGAAAAAGCTCTTTGACATTGGTCACAGCAATGATTTTTTAGTTATAACACCAAAAACACAAGCAACAAAAGCAAAACTGAATAAGTGGGACTAAACTAAACTAAAAAGCTTCTGCACAGCAATAAAACAAATGACAAACTGAATGATAACAACCCACAGAATGGGAGAAAATATTTGCAAATCATATAGCTGATAAGGAGTCAATATCCAAAATATAAAAGGAACTCATCCAATCAATAGTAAAAAAACAAACAATCTAATTTTAAAATGGGCAGAGGAACTGAACAGACATTTCCCCAAAGAATATATACAAATGGCCAACAGGTCCATGAAAGGATACTCAACATCACTAATTAGGGAAATGCAAATTAAAACCACAGTAAGATACCACCTCAAACTTGTTAGAATGGCTAGTATCAAAACGACAAGAGATAACAAGTGATGGTGAGGATATGGACAGAAGATAACCCTTGTGCACTTTTGGTAGAAATGTAAATTGGTGTCATTATGTGAAATAGTATGTAGGTTCCTTAAGAAATTAAAGATAGAACTACTATATCCCAGCAATCCCACTTTTGGATACATATCCAAAGGAAACGAAATCAGAATCTCAAAGAGATATCCATACTGCCATGAATATTACAACATTATTCATAATAGCCAAGATGTGGAAACAACCTAAAAGTCTGTCTATAGATGAATGGATAATGAAGACACAACACATTTATACATATGATAGAATATTATTTAGCCATGAGAAAGAAGGCAATCTTGCCATTTTCACAATATGGATGGATCTTGAGGACATTATGCTAAGTGAAATAAGCCAGACAGAGAAAGACAAATACCATATGATATCACTTATATGTGGAATCTAAAAAAGCCAAAGTCATAGAAGCAGAGATTAGAATGGTGGTTGGAAGGGGCTGGGGGAGCAGAGTAAATAGGGAGATGTAGGTCAAAGGATACAAACTTCCAATTATAAAATGAGTAAGTTCTGGGGATGTAACATAGAACATGGAGATTATGGTTAATAATATTTGATATGTACTTGAATGTTGTTAGTAAATCTTAAATGTTCCCACCACAAAAAAGGAATGGTAATTATGGGAAGTGATAGAACTGTTAACTAACCCTACTATGGTCATCATTTCACAATTTATGAGTATATCAAATCCTGACAACAAATAGCTTAAACTTACACAATGTTATATGACAATTATATTACAATAAGCTGGGACAAAATAAATGTTGGTTCAAATTATTTTTGAACATTATATAGGAAATAAAGCATATCTGTGGACCAGAAAATTGGTCTGAGGGTTCCTGTGTCTCCCTCTGATACAGTCATAGCTATTTTTGGCAAGTTTGTCTCCCCGCTCTGGAATATAGATATTTTTTTCTTCACATTTCATCATCTCTTTTGTAAATGCTCTCTCTCTAGCTGTTCATATCACTTCCTATGGTAAATAAATTTTACCTCTAAGCATTTAAAGAGATCTTGCACTATACACACTCTAAGAGCTGTTTTGTAGTTACTGCTCTTTACTGAACTCATTATGCATATATTCAGATGTTGGAGGGCTCTGTCTGCTATTGCAGTAAAAATTGTATCCAAGTGAGATTTCATCCTTCCTCATTCAGGTCATGAGGAACAAAGCTAGGTATTCCTACCAGGTAACACTGCCATTTGGCAAGAGACCTAACTAGTTTCTTTGAAATGCAACACTATGCAGATCATAGCACCAGGGGGACAGCAGGAATGTTCTATCATTAATTCTTGGAATTTCAGCTACAACTTCCTTTAAAAAAAAAAAAAACTAAGCAAATGTTTGTTCTGAGCTCCAAATATATTTAAAGTGGTTTTAAAATATCTAATGCTTGGGAGCCTGGGTGGCTCAGTTGGTTAAGCGACTGCCTTCAGCTCAGGCCATGCTCCTGGAGTCCCGGGATCGAGTCCCACATCGGGCTCCCTGCTCAGCAGGGAGTCTGCTTCTCCCTCTGACCCTCTTCCCTCTCATGCTCTGTATCTCTCATTCTCTCTCTCAAATAAATAAATAAAATCTTTAAATAAAATAAAATAAAATAAAATATCTAATGCTTGCAATATATGTTAAGATATATGTCACTTTCATTGTTAATTATTTATATAATGGAAATGTCTTGATTTGAGAGTTAGGTTTCCATTTATCCTCAGCAATCCTGGTTTTTGCATGCTTTTCAACTTTGTGAGTTATTTTAAAATAATTTATTTATTTTTATTTATTTAAAATAATTACTGAGGAAAATATGAGCCATTTAAATTGGAAATCCAGTCAATTACTCACAGTTATATTTCAAATTGTGATTACACAAACCTCTGAACAACAACAACAACAAAATTCCAATACCAAATGCTGACAAAAATATGGAATAACAGGAACACTCATTCATTGCTGGTGGGAATGCAAAATAGTACAGCCACTTTGGAAAACAGTTTGGCAGTTTCTTACCAAGCTAAACATAGTCTTACTATACAATCCAGCATTCACACTGAGTGTGAATGGTAAAGAAACTGGTAAAGAAACAATAATCAAAGCACATTTTCTGACTGTTCAGATGATGCAAAATCCTCAGATTCTTATAGCCCTTCAAGAAAGATTTGATGTCTGCTAGACACACAATGTATACAACAGTATACATTGAAAGTTTGCTTTGGTAGTTAAAAGACAAGTGAATACTCTCAAAAACCTTCAAGTTAAATGTGCACAAATAGAAGCCAAATTTTATGAGGACGCTCATGATCTTGAAATAAAGTATGTTGTTCTCTATCAGCCTCTATTTGATAAGTGATTTGAGATCATTAATGCAATTTATGAACCTAAGGAAGAGGAATGTGAATGGAACCCAGATGAGGAGGATGAAATTTCAGGGAATTACTGAATTTTGGTAGACTGTTTTTAAGAATGCTTATTTGTGGGGTGTCTGGGTGGCTCAGCTGGTTAAACACTGGACTCTTGGTTTCAGGTCTGGTCATGATCTCAGGGTCATGGAGCCCTGCATGGGGTTCGCACTCAATGCAGACTCTACTTGTCCCTCTCCCTCTGCTCCTCCTCACGCACACTCTCTCTCTCTCTATGCCTCTCTCTCTCTCATAAATAAATAAAATCTTAAAAAAAAAAAGAATGTTGACTTGCTCAGTGATATGGCTCAGGAGCATGATGAATCTATTCTGAAGCACTTCAGAGATTTTATTTTTTTTTATTTATTTTTTTTTAAGATTTTATTTATTTGACAGCGAGAGAGAGAGAGAGAGAGAGCAGGAACACAAGCAGGGGGAGTGGGAGAGGGAGAAGCAGGCTTTCCACCGAGCAGGGAGCCCGATATGGGGCTCGACCCCAGGACCCTGGGATCACAACCCGAGCCGAAGGCAGACGCCCAACCGACTGAGCCACCCAGGCACCCCGCAATTCAGAGATTTTAAAGTGAAGTTCTCAGACACTGGCCAGCCCATGAGTTTTGTCCTAGAACTTTCCTTTGAACCCAATAAATATTTCACAAATGAAGTGTTGACAAAGACATGAAGGATGAGGTCAGAACCAAATGATTCTTAACCCTTTTCTTTTGATGGACCAGAAATTATGGGTTATACAGGGTGTCAGACAGATTGGAAAAAAGGAAAGAATGTCACTTTGAAAACCATTAAGAAGAAGCAGAAACACAAGGGATGTGGGACAGTTCATACTGTGACCAAAACAGTTTCCAATGATTCTTCCTTTAGTTTAGTTTTTTTTTTTTTTTTTTTGCCCTTCCTTAAGTTCCCAAGAGTGGAGATTTGGGTAATGATGCTGAGCTATCCTTGCTGCAGACTCTGAAATTGGTCACTTTTTATTTAAGTGTTTAATCCCAAGGTCAGTGTTATACTTTACTGGAGCAGCTATTGAAGATGATGATGAAGAAGAAGAAAAAGAAGGAGGAGGAGAAGGAAAAGGAAGGGGAAGAAGAAGAGGAAAGAAGAAGAAGAAGAAGGAGGAGAAGAAAGAAGCAGCAGGAGAAGAACAACAAGGAGATGAGGAAAATGACCCAGACTATGACTCAAAGAAGGATCAAAACCCAGCAGAGTGCAAGCCAGCAGTGAAGCAGGATGGTCTACTTTCTGCTTCCCTGGAAAGGATGAATTTAGATCCTTTGATAAGCCTATTTCAAGTTTTTATTGTTATTGTTTGTTTGCTTGTTTTTGTTTTTGCACCCTAAAATAAAAATATTGAATAGAATTTTAGTTCTCTCACACACACACAAAATCTAGTTAACATATAATGTAGTATTAGTTTCAGGAGTAGAATATAGTGATTCATTACTTACATATCAACACCCAGTGCTCATCACAAGTGCCTTCCTTTTTTAAAAATAAAATTTTACTTATTTATTTGTGAGAGACAGAGAGAGAGACGGTGAGAGAGAGAGAGAGAGCATGAGCAGGGTGAGGGGCAGAAGGAGAAGCAGGCTCTCTGCTGAGCAGGGAGCCTGATGTGGGGCTCGATCCCAGGACGCTGGGATCATGACCTGAGCTGAAGGCAGATGCTTAATCCACTGAGGCACCCAGGTGCCCTTACAAGTTGCCCTCCTTAATGCCCATCACTCATGTAACTCCTCCCCACACCCACCTCCCCTTCAGCAACCCTCAGTTTGCTCTCTATAGTTAAGAGTCTATTTCATGGTTTGCCTCTCTCTCTCTTTCTTTTTTTTTCTTTTCCCTATGTTCACCTGTTTTGTTTCTAAAATTCCACATATGAGTGAAATTATATGGTATTTGTCTTTCACTGAATGACTTATTTCACTTAGTATACTCTCTAGCTCCATCCACTTTGTTGGAAATGCCATTTCCCTTGTTAAATGTTCTGCACACAATCTGTTTGGGAACTATACATCGGCTTCGTTGACATGATATAATTTTCCAATGGTCCACTTTAGCACTGTTTATTCTTCCTTGCAGCATTTGTCTCCATTTCTAATTTAAATTTGCTTTACGTGTTTATTTGAATATTTTCTGCTCTACCTCTACTCTGTAAGCTCTACAAGAGTGGGGACCAGCAACAATTTTTTCCTTACTCTTCTATTTTATTATTTGCTATTATCTGACATAACGGTAAAAACTCAATACATATTCTATTGAATGAATAAAATAGTGAACAAGTAAATGAAAGATTGAGTTTTCCAATGTGTTCTAAGAAAAAAATCATAGTATAGAGAAAGGAAGAATGGTAGACTGTAAGAGGATCTAGGAATAAGTTTAACCAACGAAAAGAACCCTTGTTTATTCTTTTCCTTTAGAATATAAAGCAGTTATATTTCGGTAACAGATCTATTTTCTCCTGAGCTGTAACTCATTTCAAGGTATGTTGCCATTCAATGGAGTCCGTATAGCTGTTGTCTTTGTTGTTAAAGAATTGTGTAGGCCATGACAGTGCAACTTCTGTAGCAGAGCAAAAGGAAGACAGAGTGTTCAAGCTCTTCTTTTTATCAGTCAGGGAAAGAATGTAGGGCCTAGATAGAACTAAGAGGGGTGAGGATCATCATGTGATACGGAGAAGTAGCATACAAAGCAACAACGAAGGACTAGTCCCCAGATAAGACCCCTATTTCTCAAAACTACTAAAAGAAGGTGAACAATATGGGAGTGGTTAAATCTGGTTAAAGTCTTCAAAAGTTTTTGCTGAAAATAAGTACCTTTCTTTTTCTCATTCTCAGCTAATCATCTTTCCCTTTAGCTTACTCAGAAAACAGAAGCACAATTTCATGGCTTTTGAGATGCATGAAGCCCTTAATGACTGAGGTCAGTAGGTAACACAGGAAATTATAGGTGATGTGGATTTAAATGTGTTAGAACTAAAGGTGAAGCAGTCCTGCAATTATGTATAGAGAGTTGTCTGAGCACCCTTGCTGCTGTCGTGTTGCCATTACCATATAATGCAAGTCTAAAACTGTTTTTTTCCTTTTTCAAAGGAAGCAAAAAGCCCTTTTAGCAGCAAGGAAATAAAAAAAAAAAAAGACAAAACAGGTAAATTCTCAATGACAAATTAAACACTGAATTTTTGTGCATCAAGATGGTGAATGATAAATGTGTAACTTGCACTAAATGGTTATCTTAACCGTTCACCTGGAGGCCATGGTTCTATCATTGACCGTTTTAAGAGTACAAAACAAAATTCAGCCAATGTAGCAAGCCCATCCACGTCAGATGCTATTTTTATATTAAGCAGATATTTAATATGATAATTTAAACACATGCAATGTCAAAAGTTGTGTTTATATATTGCTCTATGAAGCAAGATGTTTTGTTCCATACAAATGAACCTATTTTCTATTTTAAGTCTTTTTTGTGCACGCATGAGAAATGAGGTGATAGCTGTTACTGTGTTGCCGCCATTCATAGATTTTTCTCAAATAGGGAAATGGTACTAGTTTTATATCAATCAAGAGACGTTTCAGGGGTGCCTGGGTGGCTCAGTTATTAAGCGTCTGCCTTCGGCTCAGGTCATGATCCCAGGGTCTTGGGAATGGAGCCCTGCATCGGGCTCCCTGCTCAGCTGGGAGCCTGCTTCTCCCTCTCCCACTTCCCCTGCTTGTGTTCCCTCTCGCTGTGTCTCCCTCTGTAAAATAAGTAAATAAAATCTTTTTTAAAAAAAAGACATTTCAAACAATAAATTCATTAAACTCTAACAAAACAGCTGGATTGATCTCATCCAATTTGGAAGCCCATTCTGTCAAAGATGAAATATCTAACATTAGCATTATTATAAATGTATATATCCAGTTAGAAAAAAAATGATCCTGAAAATACTTTAGTTTTTGAAGGGACTAAATAAAATAGGGTGACCTAACTGTCAAAAATGCATGCAAACACACATGCATACACACACACACACACACACACACACACACACACACACAATAACACTCTACAAAAATAAGAGTAAGGAGTTTACAAGGAAATACTGATTGTTGAGCTCCTTCCACAAATGACTTAAAACTAGTCTAGAAATAAAATAGCAAGTAATTAAGGAACAATGTCCAAAAGCCACAATATGTGGTAGAAAAACAGCAGGAATCTTATTAAAAAGAATAGACCAGGAAATTGAACTAAGAATGGGATTTACAGATATTGAAAACTCTATTGATTTATTTTCTACTTTCCCTAAATAATTCTTGACAGAGCATCACTATATAACCAAAAAAGGGTACTATCTATTTAGTTGAATGTCTATATATAACAATTATCTTCTGCCTGTATCTATTTAACCAACTGACATGACTGTGTCAGTGATCAAAAGAGCCTAGAGGTTAAAATACATTTTTTGGTACAACTCCTAATTCTTGGAATGACTTGACTAAGGATAACTAAAATAACATTTGTTTTAAAACACAGCCTTAATGACCTGGACCTTTCCTAAATTACTACTAAATTAGCACTGAAAGACAATATTATGTGATATAAAACAGATTATACTATAAACATAATTAAATTTGGGGAAGACTAATAAAAATACAGTAAATAATTTCTAATAAGTTGCTTTGGATAGAATGTCTTTTTAATTGTTCAACATCATATATATATAAAACTAAATATTCCCTTTAAAATTTAAATCAGAAATGCTGTGTGATTTACAGTGAAAACCTGCATAAGTTCAAATGGGTGAGGTTATTTTGTGTTAACACAAATCCTCAAATCTCAGAGGCCTAACACAACAGAAATTTGTTTTTTGCTCCTATTACCTGTCTAAATCAGAGGAGTGGTGGGCCTGTGTACATCACACTCTTTCAATTACTCAGGCTGATAAAGACTCCTCCTTGACTCATGTATCCTATAAAGGAGGAAGATTGGCAAATCATCCACTGACTCTTAAAGATGCCAGAACTAAAACTTTTACCATTTTCAGTCACGTATTTTTTTTTCTTTTTTGGCCAGAACACATCAAATAGACCTATCTAAATTCAGAGGAGTAGAGGGATGCCTGGCTGGCTCAGTCAGGTTGTAGAGTATGCAACTCTTGATCTCCCGGGGTTGTGAGTTTGAGTCCCATGTTGGCCATAGAGATTCCTTAAAAAAATAAAAAATAAAAATAAAATTTCTTAAAAAAAAAGTAGAAAGCACAATTCTATCACAGGTTCAGAAAGGAGAACCAATAAACAGTGGTGATAATTCAACTTTCTAATCACTGAATATTCACTTCACTTCCCTTTACCTGTGAAATACATTCACGAACTTCCCAAGAGAGAAAATCAAAATTCCATTTAGTTACAGCATCAAGCTCAAAGCTCAGGATCTCTGGGTAACAGATGAGTGGTAGTCTTTATATTAGGTCCCGCTATGACTCCTATTGTTAATTTATGAACTGCAAGGGCAAGTTACATATGTACCCCCAAACTCAATACACACTAGCATATAAGGGGTGAGATAATGCAATAAACACTTGTATTCAGAAAAGGAAAGATGAGTGCTACGGAAGACCTGCTGAAATCAGCTGGGCAGATGCAAGCATGTTCTCTAGTTAAGCCCCTCTTCTGTGAGTGGGTCCTCTAGTCCATGGACTCTGCCCTTTGGGAGGTTCTTTCTTTCCTTTATGGTGCTTGGCTACATCTCTAAAGAGCATTGAAGAATGTGCCCTCTTTAAGGTCCTAGAGAATGACTGGTCTAAAAGACATGGAAAAACTTTCAATGAAAGATCTCATTCCTAAATCTGAGAATCTTCCTTAAGATCTTCCTTAAAAACCTCAATGACCTCCATATCTATATGCCTCCAGTGAGTTCTATATACCAATTATTCTCCTTAGATTTCTCACCTCCCACTTCCCCTTTCTATTTTAACTTAAATGTGGATATTTTAATAAAATTTAAACCTTATATCTCTTTTTACTGAGCCATTTTGTCCAGTTAAAATACTTTACTAGATGTCATACTCTTAGATGGCTCTTTACCATGAGACATTTTAGTACTTTCAGAGATTTTAACAATGATTGTGACAGCCATACTACTCCAATTGTCTTTGATATGTAACAAATTATCCCTAAATTAGTGGTGTAAAACAATAACTATTTGATTATGTTCACGGATTCTATGGGTCAGGAAGTCAGAAAAGGCACAGCAGACATGACCATTTTCTAAGGGATCTGGGGCCTCAGCTGGACAACTGGAGCTGAAGGGTGCACTTACAGGATAACTTCTCTACTTAGATGGCTGATGATAGAAAGTAGAATGGAGGTTTTCAAGGGCTGGTGGGAGGGGAAAAATGGAAAGTTACTGTTTCATGGGTACAGTTTCCATTTGAGAGGATGACAAATTTCTGGGGATGGATGGCACACAGTGAATATACATAATGCCACAGAACTGCACGCTTAAAAATGGCTTAGGTAAACTCTATGTTATGTAATTTTACCACATTAAAAAAAAAGGCTAGTGCTTGGGCTAAGATGACTGAAAAGCTTGCTTAGATGGAACTGTTTACTGGAGCATCTAACACCTGGCCTATGTGGTTTGGGCTTCTCACACTATGTTGGCTGTAATCTGCAGGGGCCATTCCAAAAGGAAGCCTCCAGACAGTGAGCGTTTTGACCTACTCTTGCAAGTCATAGAGCATACCTTCTGCCACACTGTATTGGTTGAAATGATCACAAACCCATCCAAATTGAAGAGGAGGGGTAGTAGCCCCTACCTTTCAATGGGAAGAATGGCAAGGAATTTGAGACTATGTTTTAAGAGTGCCGCATGTACCCTTGACTTAACCCTTGTGACAAAGCTCAGTTTAAATTAGCCTTTGTCGTTAAAGGTGTTCTCTATTTCATTTTCTACTTAGATTTGTGAAGGAGTTTTATATTCCAGAACTGCAATTCACCAAATTTCTGAAAGTCCCTTTTTCTTCTTTGGTTGCCAACCTTTTTAACCTTTTTTTAAATCCCTTTTTTATCCTTTTTTAAATTTTTTATATTTTTTTAAAGATTTTTATTTATTTATTTGACAGAGAGAGAGACACAGCAAGAGAGGGAACACAAGCAGGGGGAGTGGGAGAGGGAGAAGCAGGCTTCCTGTGGAGCAGGGAGCCCAATGAGGGGCTCGATCCCTGGACCCTGAGATCATGACCTGAGCCAAAGGCAGACACTTAACGATTGAGCCACCCAGGCCCCCATTATCCTTTTTTTCAAAAAATATTTTATTTATTAGAGAGAGAGAGATAGAAAGACAGAACATGAGCAGGGGTGCAGGGTGGGCGGGAAAGGTGTAGGGAAAGGGAGAAGTGGGCTCCCCACTGAGCAGGGAGCCAGATGGATGCAGGGCTCCAACCCAGGACCTCCCGATCATGATGTGTGCCAAAGACAGAGGCTTGACCGACTGAGCCACCCAGATACCCCCATTCTTTTTATCCTAAGCTACTATCTCTCATAGTCCCTTGCCCAAAGGCTACCAACAACTAAAACAGAATACCAGCATTTATTTTTCCAACATCTTCTCATAGGCATTATCCTTTCCAAACAAATAACTGAGAATTTTGCTAAATATGTTGCCACTACATAATGAATTGTAATATTTTTTCTAGACTAAGAATATAAGGTTCCTCAATGCTCTTTCAACCCACTTATTAAGGCAACTCCCCATATTCTAAGCCACTTTGTGTATTAGTCAGGATAGATATTACGTGTTATAGAAAATAACTTTAAAAATTCAGTGAAATTTTTTTTCCTAACACATCTCCTGTCCAACTCAGGTCATCAGGGAAGCTCTGCTAATGTTAGTCACTTCAGGAGGTAGGCTGATGGAGACCTCATTTCAATACAAGTGGTGAATCAAGACCTGACTTTTAAAGCTTCTGCCTAAAAGAGCTATTTGCCTCACTTCTGCTCACATTTAATTGGCTAAAGCAATTTACTTAGGCACACCTAACTTCATAGAGCAAAGATGTTCAATGTTACTATGTGTCCCATAAAGAGGAGAACTGGAAACATTTATTGAACTGCACTAATGACTAATAAAGGGTTCTAAATGATAAGGTCTACAATATCTAAATTCGGTTATTTGTATTTTGATGCCCTGTTAAGCAGATTCAATGGCACTGTATGACTGGGAATAATTACAATTTTAATTTTATTCAAATGTAATATACTTATGTAGATTTTCTTAACTGTGGATATATAATTTTTAAAAAAGAAAGGAAATAAAAATTAGAATTCCCCCAAACAAAAAAGCATTTCCTGACAAATAGGATTCTTAAATGCTGGAAATTTTTTCTAAAGAAAATTATGTTTTTCTCTGAAGTATCTGCTATCAGAGAATGGGATGATTATGCACACTGAGCTTTCTGAAATAGTTTGCATGTAACATTAAGATTAAACTGGTATTACTGTTTAACCTTCTCAGATACTGCTCCTTGGATAGTAAATTGGTACAATCTTTCTTGAAACTAATTTGGCAATATGTATCAATAGACTTAAAATATTTATTTTACTTGACCTAGTTATTTCACTTGAATCTATATGAAAGAAATAATCAGAGGCTAAAGTCATAATTTTGAAGATTTCTTATATTTTTATGCTTGTGTGCATATATATATATATGTATGTGATATAATTTTGTATATATATATGCATATTCTATAGATACTCATGAAGAGAAAATACATAAAAATATCATTAGTACTTATATATGTGTTTTAGATTCATGGTAACTTTGGGTTTTTTTTATACTTTTGATGCTGTAAATTTTCTATAAAGTGCAATTTTTTCTTTTATAATTTAGAAAATCAATCCCTAGGGGCACCTAGGCGGCTCAGTGGGTTGAGTCTGCCTTCAGCTCAGGTCAGGATCCCAGATTCCTGGGAATCAAACCATGTCAGGCTCCCTGCTCAGTGGGGAGCCGGCTTCTCCCTCTCCTCCAGGCTTGTGCTCTCTCTTGCTATCTCTGTCTCTCTCAAATAAATAAATAAATAAAATCTTAAAAAAAATTGATCCTTAGTTAAATTAGTATCACTCTATTGAACTACCTATCCCTTTGAACCCATTATCTTTAATGGGTCTTTCTATATTATTTTAGCACTAAGTATGCAAATCAACTATTTGCCATTGTATTATCTGTCCAGGATGCAGGAAAAACTAAAAATATTTATTATTATATAATATCTTTTATCAGGATTATGTGTCATCATATCTATTAGAGACAATAAAAAGATAAATTGACCAACATTATCTTTGTTTGTTGGAGGAAGAACCCTAGATAAAATTTACAATGGAGTCTTTGGCAACTTGTTTTAGGAGGTTCCCCCCCATTAATGAAATTCCAGGTTTTTAGGCTTTACCTTCAGTCTGTATAAAGTCCCACTTTAGTACTTTCCATGATTTTTCATTTTTATCTCCCCAAAAAAGCTATCTTCTAATAGAATTGGTTATGAAATACTCATTTTCTTTTGTCAGATTTTAGTCACCTGGTATTAAAAGTTGCGGTTATATAATTAGTGGGGAAAAAATGGTGGTTCTGTTTTAATCAGTGAATGACAGAGAAAAATTCAGGCCTCTTTTAATTTCAACAAAGTCCCACAAAGATATTATTTCCCCATTAATAAATAATTCTTTTTATTTAGGTCTGTAAAAGCTGAGATTGACATATATATTTTTCCATAAGAACAGTAAGTTATAAAACTTAGAAATTAGTAAAAATTACATTTTTATTAGAATTGCTCTCTGCATAACGTTTGCTTTTTCCACAAAGAACCTTTAAATCAGTTACAATTATTCAAATTCAGTGAACAAAGGATAGCCCTTTTACCATTTTGTTTTTTTTGAAAAATATGTTACAGTAAATAATACATTTTAGCATGCACACGATAAAGAAAAACAGGAAACGTTTGGAGTATCTATCCCTTTGTACGACAGATAGCCATTACCCACAAAATAATTCTATTCCGTCCGGCATCAAATACGATTTGAGAGTAATAACATAATTGCATAATCATGATATAAAACTATTAGTATGCTACTTCTCTGAAAGCATCATTGCTTATTTAATTTCTTCCTCCTGCTTTTACTTTAAAAAACTTTTATGTCCCTAATTGAAATGTGAATCTAGAAGCAGCTGTCAGCAATTTCTTTAATAGGTAAAATTATTTTTGGCATCTGCCACCTGAACTCTTGGCTCTATCACACCACCTCCTGCAGCCTGTCTTCACCTCCATTTCTGTCTCCCACTCTCTGTTGATACCTTTGCCTTTACAATAAATTACCAGCTATCTCATTTGTTTCCTTTTTAACCTTTCACAAAACCTGTTCTTTAAACATGCGCCTCTGCAATATAGATTTCTAACTGTAGCCAGTGATAAGAATTACTGGAGTGACAAAATCAAGTGCTTACAGAGGCCAAAGCTGGTGTCTTTTAAAGGAGCGAAGTGGCCTAGTGAGTTCAATAGTCATGGCCAGAGAGGTAAATAAATGGGCGGGAGGGGCATGCAGAATCTGATAAAATAGTAAAGAATGAGTAGAAAATTAGCTACTTTACAACTAAGGAATGTTTAATAATCATTTTTTCCAAATCAGGAAGTAAAAAGTTGGAAAAAGGATAAAAATTGGGTAATGGGGAAGTTCTTAAAAATGCCCAGGAGAGGGCGCCTGGGTGGCTCAGTTGGTTAAGCGACTGCCTTCGGCTCAGGTCATGATCCTGGAGTCCCGGGATCGAGTCCCACATCGGGCTCCCTGCTCGGCGGGGAGTCTGCTTCTCCCTCTGACCCTCTTCCCTCTCGTGCTCTCTATCTCTCATTCTCTCTCAAATAAATAAATAAAAATCTTTAAAAAAAAAAATGCCCAGGAGGAGTGTGATGAACTGGTGTTATGATGTAAGAAATTTACAATTCCATTGTGGCCCAGAGGCCACAGTTGCCCTAATCAAGAATTCACACTCAGAGTGTCTGCTCTCCTGTCATCGAAAAGGCAGCTCTTACAGGCGTTTCAGTTATCTTGACCTTCCATCAGCACCTGAAGCTACGCTAATTAACATAACGAAAGTTAGCATGCTTATCCATTGGTAAGACTCAGTGGTTTATCCCCCAGGATAGAGGCCTTTAGAAAGGAACGTTCATTGGCAAAATTGCTGTGCTTTTATTTAACTAAATTTGTGTACCTGTTGCTGATTAGGAGGACCTGACTCCAATCAATGGCTATCAGAATCTTATTACCAGACCATGGTCATATTTGCCTCGGATAAACCTTTCATGCGAGGCTTTCCGATAATCCAGAAATGATGGAGAACTTGGTCCTCACCCAGTTTATTGCAAGACAGATTGTATAGCTGTTGTTTGTTTGTTTGTTTGTTCCTGGCTACCTAACAAATACTGTGTGTCAGACTTTATTCTGAGGCTTGTTCCCATTAGAAGCTAGTAGTGACAGTGTAAGGGAGAATAAAAAGGAAGGGGAAGGAGGGAGGGAAGGGGAAGGGGAGAAGGGGGGAAAAGGCCTTAACAGTTAATGTATTTCCTAACTGAATTAGGCTGGTTCACAAAAACTGGTTTGCAAAAGTAAAAGCAAAATAGGCAGGAACTTAAGGATCCCCCGTGGACATGGCAGAATGTTCAATACAAACAAAAGGCTCAGTAAACTTCTCACATTTTTTATGACAAGTGATAGTTTTGGAGCAAGGCTCCCAAAGTTAGGTGCTTACTCTTGGCACAGAAACTGGGAGATAGGATGCTATCTTCCTTGATGATTACATTTCAGAGAAAGAGTTCAAGGAAAGACCTTCCTGATCCTAAAGTTAGCGAGAAGCTTATTCAGCTTTTTAAAAAGACTGTATATATATTTAAAAGAGAGAAAGAACTTACAAATTTTCTGAAGTAACTGCTCTTAGAGAAGGGTGGGGGAGAGAAGTCTCTTCCCTTACTTTGAACAAGGAGAATTAAACCCCTTATTTTTATTTGTGTATGCCCTTACACATCTCAATATTTCTTAAGCACACTAACATTTGAGAACACTGATTTAAGCCACTGTTTAAATATTTTATTTCTGCAAATAAATTTTGGGTTCATGGGGCTAATCTCTGTGTTTATATAGATAGAGGGACCAGACAGATGTTATAATTTATAAATAAGAATATATAAAAACTGTTGTTTTTTTTTTCCAGGTTAGGAGGGACAACAATTGAACCTCTCTAGGGCAGAACAGAATTTGCATGTCTATAGACAATTATCAGTCATTGCTATCAGTTACTATCTTAGTCTATTTGGGCTTCTTTAACAAATATACCATAAACTAGTAGCTTATAAACAACAGAAATTTACTTTTCACAGTACTGGCGTCCAGAAAATCCAGTATCAAGGCACCAGCTTCCCCGATCACCATTTTTTCTTTGTAACTTCACACTGTGGAAAAGGCAAAGACACTTTGTCAGGCTGCTTTTATAAGGTCACTAATTCCATTCATGAGGTCTCTGCCCTCATGACCTAATCACCTCTTAAAGCCTCCACCTAGTAATACCATCACCTTTGGGTTAGGTTTCAACACATGAATGGGCGTGGGGGAACAGACACAACACACAAACATTCAGAGTATGGTAGTTACCTGCAATGTACAGCCTTTCAAAATAGCTCAAAGATAATGAATGAGTTGATGATTCAGATAATCTGGAGGGGTGTCCTCCAGAGGTGCATAATTGAAGTATATTTTTTTTCCTACAAGATTAGTGATTTCAATTTGAAATACATCATTGATTCGAGACATGATCTTTTAATTTGTAAGGTATTAGATAATTTGATTATTGGTATGTAGTAGTTGAGTACTTTAAAACAAGCTGATTTATTCCATGTATATATTTGATTTATTAGATTTGTAAGAATTGCTCTGACAGCGTTAAGGATCCTTCAATTCTACACACATTTTACAACTCTCAGAGCTGGAATTATAACTGAATACCCTTTCCACATTACCATTCAGGCCCTCCAAATTACACATAAGAATTAGAATGGTACTGTCTTTTGTCAGTTTCTGCAGGGGTAACCTGGAGGATGACCACAAATTAGAGAGAGCGCTTCCGATAGCTCAGACATATAGAAGAGTGTTTCTCAGTCTTCATTCTCCTACAATTTTATGATTTTGCTGCCATAAATAAATACCACTTGTACTATTATTTATATAGAATTATGTCATATTTATGTATTATTTATGAAGTTACTAACTTTAAAATTTTTTATCATAAGCTGTGATGTCTTTGAAATCATGGACTCAATATACTTATTTTTTTCTAAAATTATTTTTTAAATATATAATCATTAGTATAAGTGATTATCAATGGACTGCCCGCCATTACCTTACATAGCACTGCATGTGTACATAATACATTCTGAGAAACACTGAGAGGGAGAGGCAAGGCCTTCTATGGTGGGTAAAAATACATTCAAAAAAGCACAGAGGTTTCACATAATTGTCAGGTTCAGGGTCATTACTTTTTCAGTTCCCGTTTTCAACTGAGGATGGAATGCAAGAAGGTTATAATGACCCCTGAAATTGAACAACCAACATGTAAAAACATTATCAAAATGAATTAACTTATTTGAATGCACTTTATAAATTACAAAATAGAAACAAAATAATTTAGAACATTGAAATTTTCACAGCAAGTCCTGCCATGGCTATGGGATAAGCAAAGATTTCTACAAATTTATAAATTATTAAGGAAGAATATATAATTTCTTAAAGTTTAGATGAAGTGGAGAGATAAGTCCTAAAATTTAATGCATGCTTTGAATTAATGTCTTATGTCTTTACTTTTTGAATATAAAGTTGACATTTACAAACATTACAAATTATAGCTCTTTTCAGAATGCATGAGTGTTGGGCCAACTCTCAGTTCCTCACTTGTTTTTTTTTTAGTTCCTCACTTGTGATGAGGCTGCCAATCATAGGTCTGTGTGTTAATGATGTCTCATTACCTTATTGTAGTCACAGGCCCAGAATTACTCCTCTACATCCATAGAGTAAGTCTGGAGAGTTCATTCATAATTCAGAGCTGGCATTTTTCTCAAGAATGGATTTGAGGAAGACATGTAACGTTGTCTCATACAGTCTCTAATAGTTGAGATTCTTCACCTAAGTGATCTGCTTTGTATAAGATCCTACAAGTTTAGGGTTTTGTTGTTTTAAGTTTCAAGAATCAAATGTTGTGCCAACTACGTAAGATTGAAAATATTAATGTATCTGGATATTCTACCAATTATAATCTTGAGACAATGGTGAGTGTTAAAATTATGCCTTCACTCACTCATTTTATGTAACATGGTGGGCCCTCGAATTGATAAGGACAAAATAGACCTACATAACAGTGAGACAAAGAGAACATTTTCTAAAGTAGGTAGTACTAAAGTAAGGAGTATTATGACTACATAAAGTCTATTATAAATGAAACAACTATAAATGTTTGAAAAGTTGAGCACCTACTTTCAAATTCAGTTTTGTATTACTGCCAAAAATTTTAGATTCCTTTACCTTCTGGATTTGGACTCCTGGCTCTTAGTTTGCTTCCATCTTTCTCTCCTGGGAAAACTTGCTTTTGCTTTATAGACTTTCTCCTGTTATATTTCCTATTACTGATTCCTCATTCTGTTACTTACCTGGAATTCAATTTCCAGAAAATGCTCAGTCTCTAGAGACAGAACAAGTCGACAGTTTGTTGTTTCCTACAAAAATGCACTTTGTGTCATTTCATTTAGGTATGACTTGCCCCCTAACTCCATAAATATTGTATAACCAAGTATATGATTCAAAATCAAAAGTGAAACTCCTGCTAAAATTCCTTTAATTTCTCCTTTGAGATATTTCCATATTTAGAGAATTGCTTTACTTGCATATTTAAAAAACAGTAAAAGATTTAAAGGAAACCTTTTAACTTAGCCAAAGCAACTTTTTCACTGTATAGAAAGTCATTATATATAACTATATGTTTATGAGCTGTTCCATTATACAGCATATCATTTTATTATTTCTTGCTACATAATTACTTTTTTGGGATTATAAATGAGGCAAATTTTAAAATATAATTAGTATTTATAATAACCCAAGGCAATTCAAACAATCTCTTTGATTCATTTATTTGTATTATTTTTATTTTCATGCTATTCCATATTAAGTTTAAATACGGTGAATTCAACAAACTGCTCCGTAGAAGTGTATACCTATGACATTAGTGGGGTGTCATATCACTTTGTATTAGAAAAGTGTTTATTCATTATTCAGATGCTTAAAGCTGGAATCAAATCCTTTCTATGCAAATAATATCAACATTAAACTTCAGGAAAAAAATTTAAAATTTAATAGTATAAGTTGTTTAAATAACAGTCAACAAGGGGTGCCTGGGTGGCTCAGTTGGTTAAGCGTCTGCCTTCAGCTCAGCATTTGTTTTATGGTTGATAGGCTGAAACCTTAGAGCATTCACAGTTTATTTAAAGAAAGTGATGATATTTTATTCCTGGCATGAATTGGTATCATTTGCAGTCTATAATAAATCACATTATTAGGACAAAAATGCTGCCTCTTCTCTAGGGAAAAATATTTACTGAGTGACTGGTTAAAACACTTTAAAAAAAAGTAAAAACATGCTGCTCCAATATCGGAAGAATTTGGGAAATAAGGAACATTTAGAAAAGTACTGTCTGTGAGTTGGAATATTTTAAAATTAAAATCTTTACTCAAAATATCCTAAATGTTTTACCCACACAAAAATAGTAAGTGACTTGAGAAACCATATAATTTATCATTAAAAAGAAGATTTCTAAAATATCGTTCTTTCTACTCATGACTGAGGCTGAATTCACAAGGACATTTGAATTGAGATGCATAGAACAGTAGCTATAAATATTTTTGGCCAATGAGTCACATTGCAGAGGCAGAAAAGTGTCGCACTATACTTTTCCTTTGCTTATTGTTGTTGTAGAGGGAAAACTATCTCCCCTAGACCGGTTCATTTTGAATGACTGGGTCTCAACTTTTGGAGCCAGGCAAGTGTAAATCTTCTTCTTTAATTATAAATAAAAAATAGAAAGATAATGAAAATCTAAATAGATAAATATAGTTAAGAGAGCCAATATGATGAGATAACAATAATAAACTATTTGAGATAAGTTACAGTATACTCTGTACTTTGTCATGCTTTTTCCACATCTATTGAAATGATCATGTGGTTCTTATTCTTTCTTTCATCAATGTTGTGTACTCTGTTCATTGATTCACAAATATTGAACCACCCATGAGCCCGAGGAATAAATCACACTTGATTGTGATGAATGATTTTTTTTAATGTATTGTTGAATTCAATTTGCTAGTATTTTATTTAGAATTTTTTCATCCATGTTCATCAGAGATATTGACCTATAGTTCTCCTTTGTAGTAGAGTCTATCTGGTTTTGGTATCAAGGTAATGCTGGCCTCACAAAATAAATTTGGAAGTTTTCCTTCCTTCTCTATTTTTTGGAGTAGTTTGAGAATAGGTTTTAACTCTTCTTTAAATGCTTGGTAGAATTCACCTCTGAAGCCATCAGGCCCTGGACATTTGTTTTTTGGGAGTTTTTTGATTACTGATTCAATTTATTTGCTGGTTATAAGTCGGTTCAAGTTTTCTATTTCTTCCTGTTTCAGTTTTGGTAGTTTATATGTTTGTAGGAATTTATCCATTTCTTCCAGGGGGTCCAATTTATTGGCATATAGTTTTTCATAATATTCTCTTGCAATTGTTTGTATTTCTGTGGTGTTGGTTGTTATTTCTCCTCTTTAATTCAAGATTTTATTTATTTGGGTCCTTTTCTTTTGGTAAGTCTGGCTAGAGGTTTATCAATTTTATTAATTCTTTCAAAGAACTAGCTCCTGGTTTCATTGATCTGTTCTATTTTTTTTCATTTCTATATCATTTATTTCTGCTCTAATCGTTATTATTTCCTTCCCTCTGCTGGCTCTAGGCATTGTTTGTTGTCCTTTTTCTAGGTCCATTAGGTATAAGGTTAGGTTGTTTATTAGAGATTTTTCTTGACTCTTAAGGTAGGCCTGTATTACTATGTACTTTCCTCTTAAGACCACTTTTGCTGCATCCAAAGGTTTTGGACCAGTGAGTTTTCATTTTCATTTGTCTCTGTGTATTTTTTTAAATTTCTTCTTTGATTTCCTGGTTGACCCATTCATTGTTTAGTAGCATGTTGTTTAAACTCCAGGTATTTGTGTCTTTCCAAATTTTTTCTTGTGGTTGGTTTCTAGTTTCTTTTCTTTTTTAAAAAGATTTTATTTATTTATTTGAAAGAGAGAGAAAGCACAGAGATAGAGTGAGAGGGAGAAGCAGACTCCCCATTGAGCAGAGAGCCCAATGTGGGGCTCTATCTCAGGACCCTGAGATCATGACCTGAGCTGAAAAGGCAGACACCTAACCAACTGAGCCACCCAGGCGCCCTGGCTTCTAGTTTCATAGCATGGTCAGAAAAGGTACATGGTATGATTTCAATCTTTTTATATTTGTTGAGGGCTGTTGTATAACCTAATATGTGATCTCTTCTGGAGAATGTCCCATGTACACTTGAAAAGGGAATATGTATTCTGCTTTTTTAGGATGGAATGTTCTTTTCTTTTTTAAAAGATTTTTTATTTATTTATTTGAGAGAGAGAGAATGAGAGAGAGAGAGCACGAGAGGGGGGAGGGTCAGAGGGAGAAGCAGACTCCCCACTGAGCAGGGAGCCCCATGTGGGACTCAATCCCAGGACTCCAGGATCATGACCTGAGCCACAGGCAGTTGCTTAACCAAATGAGCCACCCAGGCACCCCTAGAATGGAATGTTCTGAATATGTCTGTTAAATCGATCTGGTTTAGTGTGTCATTCAAAGCCATCATTCCCTTGTTTATTTTCTGTTTATATGATTTGTTCATTGATGTAAATGGGATGTTAAAGTACCTTACTATTGGGCGCCTGGGTGGCTCAGACGGTTAAGTGTCTGCCTTCAGCTCAGGTCATGATCCCGGGGTCCTGGGATCGAGTCCCGCATCAGGCTCCCTGCTCCTTGGGAGCCTGCTTCTCCCTCTGCCTCTCTCTCTCTCTCTCTCTCTCTCTGTCTCTCATGAATAAATAAATAAAATCTTAAAAAAAAAAAAAAGTACCTTACTATTATTGTCTTATTACGAATTATTTCCTTTATGTCCGCTATTAATTGTTTTATATATTTGGGTGCTCCCATGTTGGGTGCATATATATTTACCATTGTTATATCTTCTTGTTGGATTGTCCCTTTTATCTTTATAAAAGGCCATATATGCAAAACCTGTAGGTAATATCATCCTCAGTGGGGAAAAACTGAGCTTTTCCCCTATGATCAGGAACAAGAAGGGGATGTCCACTCTCACTGCTCTTATTTAACATAGTACTAGAAGTCCTAGTCACAGGAATCAGAAAACACATAGAAATAAGGCTTCCAAATCAGCAAGGAAGAAGTAAAACTTTCATGATTTGCAAATGACATAATACTCCATATAAAAAACCCAAAACACTTCACCAAGAAACTGCTAGAACTAATAAATAAATTCAGTAAAGTTGCAGGATACAAAATCAACATACAGAAATCTGTTGCATTTCTATACACCAATAATGAAGCAGCAGAAAGAGAAATTAAGGAATCAATCCCATTTATTATTATAGCAAAAACAATAAAATACCTCAGAATAAACCTAACCAAAGAGGTGAGGGACCTGTACTCTAAAAACTATAAAACACAGATGGAACAAATTGAAGATGACACAAAGAAGTGGAAAGACGTTCCATGTTCATTGATAGGAAGAACAAATATTGTTAAAATGTCCATACTAGACATTGTTAAAATGTCTACACTACCCAAAGCATCTACAAATTCAAAGCAATCCCTACCAAAATACCAAAGCATTTTTCACAGAGCTAGAACAAACAATCCTAAAATTTGTATGGAACTGCAAAAGCCCTGAATAGCCAAAGCAATCTTGAAAAAGAAAAGCAAAGCTGGAAGCATTAAAATTCCAGATCTCAAATTATATTACAAAGCTGTAGTGATCAAGACAGTCTGGCACAAAATAGACACATAGTCCAATAGAACAGAATAAAAAACCCAGAGATGCACCCCTGACTGTATGATCAATTAAGCTTTGACAAAGCAGGAAAAAATATCCAATAGAAAAAAAGACAGTCTCTTCAACAAATGGTGTTGGGAAAATTGGACAACTACATGCAAAAGAATGAAATTGGATGACTTTCTTACACCATACACAAAAATAAATTCAAAATGGATTAAAGACCTAAATGTGAGACCTGAAACCATAAAAATTCTAGAGAAAACAGATAGTAATCTCTTTGACATTAGCCATAGCAACATTTTTCTAGATATGTCTCCTGAAGCAAGGGAAACAAAGGCAAAAATAAACTACTGGGACTTTATCAAAATAAAAAGCTTCTGCACAGTGAAGGAAACAATCAACACAACTAAAAGGTGACCTTTGGAACGGGAGAAGATATTTTCAAATGACGTATCTGATAAAGGGTTAGTATTCAAAATATATAAAGAACTTGTAAAACTCAACACTCAAAAAAAAACAAATAATCCAATTAAAAAATGGGCAGAAGACATGAATAGACATTTTTCCAAAGAAGACATACAGATGGTCAACAGACACATGAAAAGATGCTCAACATCACTTATCATCAGGGAAATACAAATTGAAACTACAATGAGATATCACCTCATACCTGTCAGAATGTCTAAAATCAACAACACAAGAAACATCAGGTGTAATGAGAATGTGAAAAAAGGGGAACCCTCTTGCACTATTGGTGGGAATGCAAACTGATGTAGCTTCTCTGGAAAACAGTTTGGCAGTTCCTCAAAAAGTTAAAATTAGAACTAGCCTACAATCCAGCAATTGTACTACTAGGTATTTACCCAAGGAATACAAACATTCTAATTCAAAGGGATACATGCTCCCCGATGTTTATGGCAGCATTATCTACAATAGTCAAATTACAGAAACAGCCCAAGTGTCCATTGGCTGATGAATGAATAAAGAAGAGGTGAAATATAGATGATAGACAGATGATGATGATGATGATAGATAGATAGATAGATAGATAGACAGATAGATAGATAGATGATAGATAGATAGATAGAGGATAGATAGATGGAATGGAATATGACTCAGCCATAAAAAAGAATGAAATCTTGCCATTTGCAATGACTTGGATGGAACTAGAGAGTATTATCTAAGTGAAATAAGTCAGCCAGAGAAAGATAAATGCCATATGACTTCACTTATATGTGGAATTTAAGAAAAAAATGAGCAAAGAGAAAAAAGAGAGAGAGAGGCAAACCAAGAAAAAGACTCTTAACTCTAGAGAATAAACTGATGGGGGGATGGGTTAAATAGGTGATGGGGATTTAGGAATGCATTTGTTGTGATGAGCACAGGGTGATGTTTGGAAGTTTTGAATTACTATATTGTACACCTGAAACTAATATTACACTGTATGTTAGCTAATTGGATTTTAAATAGACATTTCAAAAAAAAAAACACAAAAACTATATGCTATCATTGACTACTTGAAAAGAAGTGAAAACAAAAGATAAATAAGAAGGAAAAAAGGAGACAAGTTTAAATAATTTATATGCTTAAAATTCAAGAAAACATTGCATTAACAAATCAAGGGTAGGTAATAATGAAGAGAAGAGAGGAAAATGCAAAATTCAAAAGAAAACCATGTGGATGAAAAGCTTGATTTTAGTAATAATTACCACAGTGAAGTATATAAAAAATTGACCTATATAGCAGGAAATTGATGAAAGGAGAACACAAGCTTGTGTAATTTTATAAAACTTGTAAAGGAGAACACAAGCTTGTGTAATTTACAGAGAAGAAATAAAGAAGAAAAGTAAATGAACCATGAAACATAGTATTAAGAGAATCTATTTACAATGGGAGTTGAAAGACAGAGAGTGCATGCAAAGAATAAAAATAAATTCAGAGACAGTTATTGAAGAAATACATATATTTCACTCAAATACATGTTAGACACAGGAAATAAAATAGTGATAAAAAAATCCATGGCCACTGTCTTCATTTACCTTAATGACTACTGATAGAAAAAGACACTGATTTAATAATTGTTCAAAAGAAGGTACAAACTCATAGGGAGTCAGTGCCAGGGAAGATTCCTACACGCTAACACTAGCATGTCCTGTGGGACTCACCAAGACTGAGGGCAGGGAGGAAGCTGCACTGCTATTTGAATGGTCTTCATGGCAGAATTTCCTAGATGAGGAGTAGTGGAGGATGGAGTGGGTGGAGAGTAAGTGTCACAAGCAGAGGAAAAGAGAGAAGCAATACCTGAACTAAGGAAAGGCTTGAGTTGCAAATATGAAAGGTTCAATGAGAACCAGAGAAAAGTCATGAAAACAAACTAATACCCAGACAAATGTTTGACTATCATAGCAGATGAAGATGGGCTACCAACATCCAGGCTTCCAAAGCAGTTCATATTTGAAAAAAAAAATGCCAGTATTTTGCTGGTCTCAGACATTTACACACCTCCATATTGTTAGATGATAGTGTAATATTTATAAAGACTTGTGGGAGAACACATTATAACCCAGGCTCTCATTTATGTCACCCCTTATCCTAACCTGTGTTTCTTCATCAAAAGTAACCACACTCCTAGATCACCTATTCTAAACTTTCTCTTGGGTTTCTTGGTGTTTTACTTACTATATAAGTATGAACTTCTAATGAATACATTTTTGTTTTTTTTTTCCTTGCTTTGGGACTTTATAAAAATATAGTACTGTGCCATATAGGTTTTTTGCAACTTTTATTTAAATTTCATTTCTGATATTCACCTGTGTTCACATGTGTAGCTGCAATTTACACATTTCTGATGATATCGAGTATTCTATTATGTAATAGTTCACAAGGTATTTATATCTTTTCCTGACAATATGTATCCAGGCTGTTTCCAGCTTGGAGTTACAAGCAAAGCTGCTATAAATGTTCTTGTACATGTATGCCAGGGCACAGTGTAAGAACTTCATAATATCACAGTTGATGCTGAGCAAATGTTACTTATTCCATCCAGGGTTTTCAACTAAAAGATGAAGATGCTTTTGCTGAAACTGAAATAACATCTATTACCTGAGTTTCCTGGGTTTTTGCCTGTATTAGAGCTTTTGGAGCACATTGTCTTGCATTACGGTTCTTAATATTTGTGTAATTTCTCCTACAATATTGCAAGCAACTTGTTAGAATGCTGTTTCATTCTTCTTTGTTTCCCACAGTGCAGCATCTTGCACATTACAGCATAATGCTCAAAATTTCTTGAAATAAATTGAACATTTAAAACTGCATTTAATATATCAAGATTAATCATTTTTAGCTGAAAAATGTTTGCTTTCCTACCAGAGGCAGAAGAGATGGCTATGTTGCTTTTTAATTTTTTTTCTGACTTTTTAATGTAGCTTTAAACTCTAAGTCCCTTTGCCTGCAAAATCCATTTCAGAAGACTCCTTTGCTAGCCTCACCATCACTGTTAGTACAAATTTGTCTAATTGACACACTGCTTTAGAACTGAGGGGAAAATATAGCTTAAGACTGTGTTTTTAACACCCAGATTTAATGTAGTGAATAATTTTTAATGCATTTCTCATGTTTAGTCTGATTGTCCACTTTGTCCTTTTCTTGAGCATCAAGAAGCTTTCTTCTTCTAATTTCTCTTAAAAATGTAAACCTGCACTCTGGCCTAAGAGGAAATATGTCCAGTCTCTGACTTTCTACATAAATTCAAGAGGTTTTAATATGTATTTGCATGGTTATGAGAGAGAAGAAAAAATCCAATAGACTGCTGCTATTTTCAGGGACAATTCTTGGATAGATTTATGATCTTTGTCTTAAAAGATTATGGGACATCAGGGATATCTGAGGACACACTATCTAAATAATTCTATGGAAACTTTCCCAATATAATGTGTTACATCTCATTGTTGAACCATCACAAGATTGTTTTAATATCAGTTTTCTTAACATGTAAAGTAAAACTTACTTGAGAACTGACTATGTGGTCTTCAAATTATATCACTTTGCCTAAGATTTGTCTACTTGAGCCCATGCTCTAGTTTAATTAACAAAATATTTAGTCAATTTATCATTATTTTGCCTAAAATAGAAAATACAGAATATTAAAACAGGAATGACTTGAATTTTTTTCCAATTGCTTCAATTTACAAATAAAAGTCAAAGATAGAAAGAAGTAAAGTTATATAGCTAGTGGCAGAGTTAAAGCTAGATCACCCTCTATTCAGTGATTTTTATACTGGTAAGTAATTGCATCTTTGCTTCCCAATCAGTCACACCCCCCCCAACATACACATACCACACACACATTAATATCACTACCAGATTCAGACTTAATTCCAAACAATGGATTCAGTTAAATTATGGCCCGAATTACCTGGGTACCTAATAATCAACTTTCTAGTAAGAAATAGAGAAGACTTTCAGATTGCTTGTAATTCATTTTGGCTTAATGGTTCACAAATATGTGAACATTTTACCTTGACATTTCCAAAAGGGAGATTATCGAGTACTGATAATCATGAACATAGAGCTCACGAATAAAAGTAATTGTGGATTTCAAAGGATCCAGCTTTTCTGACAACATAGATAATATGACTTCAATTCTCAATTTCTTATGGCACTTTTTGAAAAAGTCTGTATCTTTCCAGGCAAATAAAAGATAATGTGTTGATCTTCAAAAATTGTTTTGAAGTTTTGTTTTATTTTATTGTTATTGTTATTTTATTTTAGAGAAAGAAAATCAAAATTAGGGTGGTCATCATTGAGATGGATGCCAGTGATCAAGTTTCCATTGCTTTTACCTGTTTTGAATAATGTCTTCACAAGGGATGATCAAGAACAGCAGCCCTATTATCTTGCTGCTCTAAGGTAAAGCAAGGGATAACGTTCATCTATCCTGAAGTAGCTTTTCTGCCTTTTTCCCCTAAGGCTTATATACATGCTGAAGGATAAGCAAGGATTGAATCCCAAGGGGGAATATAAAGCACCAAGAGGAGAGGTAACTTATGACCATATTTTCCTTAGATCTAGTCCCGTTTATGAGGGACCCTTTGGGAAGCCAGAAACTCTATGAAAGTGCATGGATTCTCATTAAGCTCAAACTCCCCAAGATGAACACAAACAGGATTTGAATCATCAGAAAAAGTGCCATTCAGGTAAGTGCAATTTTCGAGAGGATGCAGCTATGTGCTATCAGCAACCAACACTCTCAGTAGCTGGGGATGAGCGCTTAAGATCTGATGTGGGAGTGTGGGTGGTGGGCCATGGCACTGACCACACACTGGTCCTGACTTCTTTAAAAACGGCTTCCTTCTGCTCCAAAACAGATCCATCAAACAAAAACTCATGTGATAGTTTAGACACTTTCTTTAGTTATCTCTTGCTGTATAACAACCTGCCCCAAAACTTAGACGTTTCAAAGAGGGCAGATTTATTATCTCACAGTTTTTGTAGGTCATTTATGTCACTAGTTGTAACATGCCTCTTACTCAAGCAGTTATGAGACTATAGTCAAGCAGCTGGCCAAGACTATGATTTCATCTGAAGGCTCTCCTTGGGGAGAATCCACTTCCAAGCTCACTCACATGACTGTTTGCAGGATTCAGTTCTTCACAGATTGTTGGACTGAGATTTCCTTGCAATGTGGGTCTTATTATATAGGCTGAATTGTGTCCTCTTCAAATCCATATGCTGAAACCCGGGCCCACACTACCTCAGAATGTGACTGTATTTGGAGACAGGGCCTTTAAAGAGGTGATTAAGTTAAAATTAGGCTGTTAGGGTAGGCCCTAAATCAATCTGTCTGGTGTCCTTATAAGAAAAGGAATTTTGGACACCAAAAGAGACACCAGGGGACAACCGTGTGAAGACATAGCAAGGAGATACCTATCTTCAAGCCAAGGAGAAAGGCTGCAGGGGAATCCAACCCTGCTGACACCCTGATCCTGGACTTGTGAGAAAACAAATTTCTGTTATTTAAACCACCTAGTCTATCTTATTTTGTTATGGCAGCCCTAGCAATTTAATGTAGGGCAGCTCACAAGATAGCAGCTGGCTTCCTTCCTTCAGAATTAGGGAACAAGTGAGTACACCCAAAATGAAAGCCACAGTTTTTTTGTAATTCAAGCTCAAAAGTAATATCTAAATACTTCTGTTGTGTCCTATTCACTGGCAGTCCATAAGTTGAGCTCAAATACAAAGGGAAGGGATGGTATGAGGGCATGAAAACCATGAGGTTAGAACCATTATTAGGGGCCATCTGAGAGGCTGCCTGCCACAGACACATAACATCCATAACTTAAGAACTCTAACTTAGGTGAAGAAGAAAAAGCCATAGAGAATATTATATGATGAGTGGATTATGCAGGAGCTATGATAAACAACCTTTATGAGTGTTTGAACAGGGTTTAAACTGGAGGAGAAATTTCCTACCCAGGACAGTTGTAACTGTTTTCATCCCATGGTGTTACATGACAAGACTTAGGAGATCCCTAGCAATCATCACAGTTGATATTAGCACTCAATCCAATTTTGTTTTCTTTATCATCACCTATATTTACTCTCTTGTCTGACAAGGAAGAATAAGAAGCAGAAGGGATTTTAATTAGGTGAGTGTCATCAACTGCCCTTGTACGGCTGTTTTGCATTTAGTTCTCCTTCCACCCCTTGCCAGTTTTCATGCTTGGCTTAGAAACACCTCTTCATGAGTAAAGTTTGCAGTCAATTATTATGTGACAGTACCAACTATTCCCCTAAATATATATTCAAATTAAGGATTACATAGCAGGCATCTCTAAAGCAGAACATTCCTGCCAAACAAACAAAAACCAAGCCAGCTGGAATGTTATTTTGCATGCACCACCCTACCTCAGGACCATTATTAGTTTCTCAGGACTTATCTCCAAAAATACACTCAGGGGGAAAAAAAAAAAAAGGTAGACTTGGTTATAAGCAAGCACTAATTAAATATATTCTATTAAAGGTGAGAAGGAGTGCTAAGAATCCCAAACAATCTTTCTCTTAAGAAAAAAGAAGCAGCTCCATATATTTTAAGAGGTAAAAAGACCACCAGAGGCATATTTATGATTATTTCTTTCCATGGCCATTGTAACAAGATAAAGAGGAAGAAGGTCAGTTTGGAAAATTTTGGAGAAGACTATAATTTTTAGTCCAGGCACCCCATTTATTAAGTCAGTAGAACAAATCCATAAGTTTAAGCTCTGAATCATCTGGCCATTAAAGAATACACTCACATAAAAAGTATTTGTATCTTGGCATAGGGCATACTTGGAATTATGACCTCTGGTGTTTAAAATTGGCCTTGGAGGGTTTAAAACTCCACTTCCAAAGCCTCCCAAGTGCTTCCACTCTCCATCTCCATCTTTTCCTGTGCCATTCTAAGTGGCACATGACAATGAGGAGTATGGAGTTTGGACTTAGACCGGCTGAGTCTGAATCCCAGCTCTATCCTTTGCTAGGTATAAGACAGTTCTGAGACTCAATTTCTTAATCTGTAGTGTAGAAATAATAATGGTAGTTATAGGGTTTCCATGAGGAAGAAAGGTCACTTTTTATCCAGCCTGACTAATGGTAAGCATTCAAACCATATCTATCCATTAGTAAGCTGGTTATTCTGTCATATATGCCCTTCTTTAATTTGTTGACTTGCCAAGTGTATTTTCCTCCTTCAAGATACAACTCAAATATCTCCTGTTCTAGGATATCTCTGATAAGTCCTCCAAACAACTTCTTCTGGGCTTTCATTCTGTTTTATTTTATCTCTATTTGTGCACTTGTAACTTTCATCATGACTTTTTTTTCCCCCCTTTTTTACCCGACTCTCCATTTGACCAGAGCTCCTTGAGACTATTGGTCATAACTTATTCTTTTGTTCCCACATGGTGGAAGCTCAACAAATGTTTATGAAATAAATGAATGGTCACTCAGACATTGATTAGATATCCTATTGAAAAAGTGGATGTCCTGGGCTGCAAGGTTGGTTCAACATCCACAAATCAATCAGTGTGATACAATACAATAATAAAAGAAAGAACAAGAACCATATGATCCTCTCAATAGATGCAGAAAAAGCATCTGACAAAGTACAGCATCCTTTCTTGACCAAACTCTTCAGAGTATAGCAATAGAGGGTACATACCTCAATATCATAAAAGCCATTTTTGAAAAACCCACAGCGAATATCATTCTTAATGGGGAAAAAACAGAGCTTTCCGCCTAAGGTCAGGAACACGGCAGGGATGTCCACTATCACCACTGCTATTCAACATAGTATTAGAAGTCCTAGCCACAGCAATTAGACAACAAAAAGAAATCAAAGGCATCCAAATTGGCGAAGAAGAAGTTAAACTCTTACCTTTTGCAGATGATATGATACCTTATGTGGAAAACCCAAAAGACTCCACCCCAAAACTGCTAGAACCCATACAGGAATTCAGTCAAGTGGCAGGATATAAAATCAATGCCCAGAAATCAGTGGCATTCCTATACACGAACAAGAAGACAAAAGAAAGAGAAATTAAGGAGTTGATCCCATTTACAATTGCACCCAAAACCATAAAATACCTAGGAATAAATCTAACCACAGAGGCCAAGAATCTGTACTCATCAAACTATATAATACTCATGAAAGAAATTGAAGAAGACACAAAGAAATGGAAAAACGTTCCATGCTCATGGACTGGAAGAACAAATATTGTGAAGATGTCAATCCTACCTAGAGCAATCTACACATTTAATGCAATCCCTATCAAAATACCACCCACTTTTTCAAAGAAATGGAACAACTAATCCTAAAATTTGTATGGAACCAGAAAAAACCCCGAATAGCCAGAGGAATGTTGAAAAAGAAAAGCAAAGCTGGTGGCATCACAATTCTGGACTTCCAGCTCTATTACAAAGCTGTCATCATCAAGACAGTATGGTACTGGCACAAAAACAGACACATAGATCAATGGAACAGAATAGAGAGCCCAGAAATGGACCCTCAACTCTATGGTCAACTCATCTTTGACAAAGCAGAAAAGAATGTCCAATGGAAAAAAGACAGTCTCTTCAACAAATGGTGTTGGGAAAATTGGACAGCCACATGCAGAAGAATGAAACTGGACCATTTCCTCACACCACACACAAAAATTGACTCAAAATGGTTGAAAGACCTAAATGTGAGACAGGAGTCCATCAAAATCCTAGAGGAGAACACAGGCAGCAACCTCTTCAACCTCAGCCGCAGCAACTTCTTCCTAGAAACATCACCAAAGGCAAGGGAAGCAAAGGCAAAAATGATCTACTGGGACTTCATCAAGATAAAGAGCTTTTGCACAGCAAAAGAAACAGTGAACAAAACCAAAAGACAACTGACAGAATGGGAGAAGATATTTGCAAATGAAATGACATATCAGATAAAGGGCTAGTATCCAAAATCTATAAAGAACTTATCAAACTCCACACCCAAAGAACAAATGATCCAATCAAGAAATGGGCAGAAGGCATGAACAGATATTTCTGCAAAGAAGACATCCAAATGGCCAGCAGACACATGAAAGAAGTGCTCAACATCGCTCAGCATCAGGGAAATCCAAATCAAAACCTCAATGAGATACCACCTCACACCCGTCAGAATGGCTAAAATTAACAAGTCAGGAAACGACAGATGTTGGAGGGGATGTGGAGAAAGGGGAACCCTCCTACACTGTTGGTGGGAATGCAAGCTGGAGCAGCCACTCTGAAAAACAGTATGGAGGTTCCTCAAAAAGTTGAAAATAGAGCTACCCTATGACCCAGCAATTGCATTACTGGGTATTTACCTCAAAGATACAAAGGTAGTGATCTGAAGGGGTACATGCACCCTGATGTTTATAGCAGCAATGTCCACAATAGCCAAACTGTGGAAAGAGCCAAGATGTCCATCAACAGATTAATGGATAAAGAAGAAGTGGTATATATATACAATGGAATATTATGCAGCCATCGAAAGGAATGAAATCTTGCCATTTGCAACGATGTGATGGAACTGGAGGGTATTATGCTGAGCGAAATAAGTCAATCAGAAAAAGACATGTATCATATGATCTCAGTGATATGAGGAATTCTTAACTCAGGAAACAAACTGAGGGTTGCTGGAGTGGTAGGGGGTGGGAGGGATGAGGTGGCTGGGTGATAGACATTGGGGATGGTATGTGCTATGGTGAGCACTGTGAATTGTGTAAGACTATTGAATCACAGACTTGTACCTCTGAAACAAATAATACATTATATGTTAAAAAAAAAAAAGAAGAAGAAGAAGATAGTAGGAAGGGAAAAATCAAGGGGGGCGGAATCAGAGGGGGAGATGAACCATGAGAGACTATGGACTCTGAGAAACAAATTGAGAGTTCTAGAGGGGAGGGGGGTGGGGGATGGGTTAGCCTGGTGATGGGTATTAGAGAGGGCACGCCCTGCATGTAGCACTGCAAACAATGAATCATCAAAAACTAATGATGTAATGTATGGTGATTAACATAACATAATAAAATTAAATTAAAAAAGAAAAAGTGGATGTCAGGGTAAAGTAAGTTATGTTAATGAGCATCTTTGAAAGGAGGATTAAAATACTTCATTCTAAAAATGTCTTGAATCAATATACTCTATTCAAAACAAAAAGTACTCATTAACATTTTGGCATGATGGACATTTTGAACAGGGAATATATTTAAAATACATGATGCTCATGCTACTGAGATCACTTATAAAAAATACATGCATAAAAATACATGCATAAAAAATACATGACATACCTTGTCAGGTAGCATTTGCATTTGGCATTTCAACCATTTACTGATGTAGTATATTATGGATTCAAATAAAAATGGTATATATTAAGAACGTTAATCAGTGATTAAAAGATTTTGAAAACTGATTGAGGGACTAGTCAAAGCAACTACTCAGCCTCTAAATTTAATGACAACCAGTACTTAACATTACAGTTACTGATATCCATCCTGATGCTTGATGATAGGGCAATTTCCATTCATTCATATCTTAGTTCAAATGAATCATTACTCTGTGCTTCCATATCTTTCATCTAAATATCAAAATGTTAAAGCTTTACTTTCTAACTTGACCTTTAATGATATGTTTTCTAATTAACTTTGTATATCATTATCAATTCTTCAGTACTCGGTTTGAAATCCTAAGTAATTAAGCACATTTTCAAATCAGCATTATTTCACAATGTAAACAAGATCCTCATTTGAATGAAAGATTTTAAATTTTAAAAATAATGTAATTTAAATCTCTGGAAGTGTCTTTGTTAGCATTGCAAGTATCAGTGTATATCACAGTATAAATATTCAACTTTCATTTATTAATGCACCTAAAAAATTTTTAGTGGCTAATCTTACCAAAAAATAGTCTTATTACATGTCATTCACATAATTGGATATCAAAGGATTTGGGATTTAATTATACTGAATACATTGAAATAAAACATTTTGAATTAACTCTCCAAACTTACTGCAGATGTCCTTAAGATTGTCTGTAGTTCCCTTAGTGGGGCTTACAAGAGAAAATCAGAGTACACTCAAAAAGAACCTAAATTCTTAAAGCTCATGCCTCAAATAAGGATTCATTTCACATTTCTCAATTTCCTCACCCACTTGGCTTTTACTTTTAATGCATTATAGAATGCTGTCGCTGCCATATCCAAATTATACTAAAAGTATTTCCTTCTTTTTTCACTGCCACCATCATAGACTAAGTAGTATCATTTTTTGACTGACTACTGGCAATCACTTGCTAACAGGTAACACTAATGCTTGCCCCTTCTATTGTTTTTTCAAAGGTGAACATATTTTGACATTCAGTCAAATGTCTCATCAGACATTTTTTAAATATTCTAGAAACAGTACCAACATTCCCCAGTTTAGAGGAATGGGGCTGGTATAAGTGTGCTGGTTTCTGAGCTCACTGCAAAGCCTCCCTCACCTGATGGCCATCTTCCTATCTTAGGTCAATAGGCCACTAAAGCTGAAGGGATGAAGCTACAAAGGCTTAATCTCAGCCTGACACCTACATCATTATGTATTTATTTTTTCATCTGATGGAGAAAAAAAAATGACAGATAAAAAGAGAAATAGGCAAATCTTCAATTATAGTTGGAGACTCTAATAATACAGCTATCTCCAACAACATAAATAAGCAGATATGAAAGTCAGTAAACATAAAGATTTGTGTAGCACAATTTAACCAACTTAATCTAATTTATACCAACAACTGCAGAATACATAATTTTTCAAGTTTTTATGGAACATTTACTAAGGTTGCCTACTATCACCACATTTACTCAGTAATGTATTGGAAGTCCTAACTGGTACAATAAGGTAAAAGAGGAGAAATAAAAATTAGAGAGATTGGAAAGGAAGAGTAATGATTTTGCATCTTAAAAATCAAAATGAATCTTTAAACAGCCTACTAGGAGTAATGAGTATAGCAAGATCCTAGACTAGAATATTGACGTAAAAAATTGAATTGTATTTATATATAAAAGAAAAAATAGAAAAGGAAAACAAAAATATAAATGTTTACAATAGTATAAAAAAGCAATAATCCTCTAGCATAATTGTGTAATTAAGAATAAATCTAAAAAATAAGCAATACTTCTGCATTTAAAACTACAAAAGATGAAATACTTTCTAAAAGAACCTAAATAAATTGAGAAGTATAACATTCCAATGGATTGGAAGACTCAGTAATGTTGATATCAATTTTCCCCAATTTGATCTATAGATATAGATCATGCAATTCCACTCAAAATACAAGTTGGGTTTTGTTTTATTATCGTGTTAATTTATTTTGTTTTTAAATTTAATATTTATTTGTCTATTTATTTATGAAATTGCCAAGCTGATACTAAAGTAATTATGGAAATAGTCAAGAATAGTAGAGAAAATCTTGAGGAGTAAGTTGGAGAATCATGCTACCGAATACTGAAAACTACCATGAAATTGCAGTTGGTAAGCCAGTGTGATATTGCTGTAAGATTATTCCAATATACTAATGGAATGGCATAGTGTTGGAAAAGACCAATACAAATCCATTTTCCTTTTTTTTTTAAGATTTTATTTATTTATTTGAGAGTGAGAGAGAGCACAAGCAAGGAGGAGGGGTAGAGGGAGATGGAGAAGCAGATTCCCCTGCTGAGTAAGGGAGCCCAATGCGGGTCTCGATCCCAGGACCCTGGGATCATGACCTGAGCCAAAGGCAGACACTTAACCAACTGAGCCACCCAAGCACCCCAGATACATTTTCCTAATTTACAAGAAGATGTTACTCAGTTCAGTGACGAAAAAGTTGTTTGGGGGGTTTTTTGTTTGCTTGTTTTTTGTTTTTTATAAATGGTGCAGGAACAATTGGATAACCATATGAAAAAACTGATACTAGACCTCCTCCTTATACTAAACATTAAAAATTAACTCAAGAGGCATAATATATGTAAACACAAATGATAAGATATTAAAAGTTCTAGAAGAAAACATAGGAACATAACAAACATACGGTTTTCTTTTTTAAAAAGATTTTATTTATTTATTTGACAGAGAGAGAGAGAACACAAGCAGGGGGAGCGGCAGGCAGAGGGAGAGGGAGAAGCAGGTTCCCCACAGAGCAGGGAGCCCAATGCGGGGCTCGATCCCAGGACCCTGGGATCATGACCTGAGCTGAAGGCAGATGTTTAACCAACTGAGCCACCCCAGGCACCCCAAACATAAGGTTTTCTTAAATAGGATATGAAAAGAACCATAAAAAAATAAAAGACTGGTAAACTACATTTCATAAAAATCAAGATAGCAAAAATATAAGCAACAAAATGAGAGAAGAGATTCACAACACAAATCAACCCAGTTTAAAATTTGGCAGAAAATTTGAACAGGCATTTCATGAAAAACTCTACCAAAATGGTCAGTCGATATATACACAGATAGTATACAACATAAGTCATCAAAAAAATGAAACTCAAGCTACAGTGTGATACCACCATGCACCCATCAGAATTACTAAAATTAAAAAAGACATAATATCAAGTGTTGTCAAAGAGTTGGAAAAATTGGAAGTCTTTGTCAATAGTAGTGCAAGCTGAGTTAATCCATATTAAAAACTCTTTGATATTATCTACCACAACTAAACATACACATGCTCTCTACTCAGCAACTGCACTGCCGAGTTTATAATCCCCAAAGTAAGTAATGATGTTGACCAGAAGGCATGGTCAATACACTCATAGCAATTTTGTTTGCAATGGCCTCATAATGTAATAAACCCAAGTTCCCCTCAACGTAGAAAAGGTAAATAAACTACAGAATAATATCCATACAGTGAAATACTACACAGCATAAAAAAGAATGAACTACTATGTGTACTATAAGAGCATGAGCTCAGCAACAATGCTGAATCTTACAGACATAGGTTTAGTGAAAGGCTTCAGGCACAAAAGAGTACATACTGTATGATTCCATTTATATAAAGTTCAAAAATGAGCAAAATCAATATTTAGTGATAGAAATCAGAATAATCGTTATGCTTACTGGATTGATTTGGTATTGACTGGTTGGGGCCATAGTCCAATAAATGTCCAGGTGATGACATTTTCTCTATTTTGATAGAGAAAATACATTTTAGATGTAAAAACATATATTTAATATAACTCTATGTAAGTTGAATTTCAATAAAATAAAATATCACCAAAAACAAGAACAAAAACAAAGTAAATTCTGGGTTCATAATGGTAACTACCCTATGAGACTGTTTTGGGGGCTCAATGGACATTCATTAATAAAAGTGCATTTACTATAATACCTGTCACATATTAAACACCAATGAATACTGGATGGACAATACCAAGTTTTGTTGATGATCTGTAGCAACTAGAAATCTGATATACTGCTGCTGGGAACAGACATTTGGGAAACAGTTTGGCGGTATCTACTAAGGTGAAACATACTTCTAGCCTGTAAGTTCCTCTCTTAGGTATCGAACTAAAAGATATGAGTACCTGTGCTTCCCCCCAAAAATATGCATAGTAATATTATTTTCAGCTTTATTCATAATAGCCAAACATTGAAAACAATTCAAATACCTATCGACTCTAGAGTAGATTAATAAATTGTACATTGTATAAGTGAAATACCATTTAGTAATATATCAGAAAAAACTGACCAAAGGCAACAACAAAGGTAAATGTTGAACAAAGGAAGCAAGGCCAAAATAAAAAGACTATGTAGTATACAATTTAGATTTTAAAAAGAAGATGCTGTATGATTCTCTTTATAAGAAGCTCAAGAGTATGGGGCGCCTAAGTGGCTCAGTTGGTTAAGCGACTGCCTTCGGCTCAGGTTATGACCCTGGAGTCCCGGGATCGAGTCCTGCATTGGGCTCCCTCCTCAGCGAGGAGCCTGTTTCTCCCCCTAACCCTCCCCCCTCTCACATACTCTCTCTCTCTCTCATTCTCACTCTCTCAAATAAATAAATCTTTAAAAAAAAAAGCTCAAGAGTAGGCTATATTAAACTACAGTAACAGAAATCAGAGTGCGCTACTTCTTTGCAGGAGAGGTGGTAGTTATTGTCTGAAAAGGGGCATGAAAAACCTCCTGGGATACTGGAAATTTTCTACATGCTGATATGCAGGATGATTATACATTGTATGCATATTTAAAAATTGTATAAAGCTATATGTTCATAATTTGTGTACTTCATATATACATGATACCTCAATACAAAAATTTTAATAAGTATTTTAAAAGTGAGGATATAAAATAACTAAAAAAAACCAAAAAGTTTACCTAGTTGTAACATGATTTTTTAAAAAATCAGAAATAGTACTGTCAATACATTTTATAAACACATTACCATAACATTTGGATTAGCAAGGGTCATTTTTGGATAAAAAAGAACAGTAACATATGTTCACAATATTTAGAAAGGACATAATTCCATGAGCATATTAATTTAATAATTTATGAGATGTAGGGATTGCTGAAAGGAAAGATAAAAACTTACAATTACTATATAAAAACAAATAAACTAAATTAACATAACCTATAAGATTATAAAAAAAGAACATCAGTCTTCTTCCTCAATCTCAAATAAAAATACAGAAAACAGAAGGAACAAATTAACATGAAAAATTCATGAACTAGAAAAATATAAAAATTGATTTAGACAAATCTAAGAACTGGTACCTTGGAAATATCAATAAAAGAGATTGTTTACTTCTAGCTTAATCTAGAAAAAGTAGAAAAAAGACAATTAAATTAAGAATAGAGTATTATATTAGCAAAGATATAAATGATTACTTTAAATTTATTATTTCCAGGCTAATCTAGAATCTAGATGACATGGCCGATTTTTTTTTCTTTAAAGATATTATTTATTTGGCAGAGAGAGACACAGTGAGAGAGAGAACACAAGCAGGGGGAGTGGGAGAGGGAGAAGCAGGCTTCCCGCCGAGCAGGGAGCCCAACGTGGGGCTCAATCCCAGGACCCTGGGATCGTGACCTGAGCCGAAGGCAGATGCTTAATGACTGAGCCACCCAGGTACCCCTACATGGCTGATTTTTAAGGAAAATATAAATTAACAAAGTTAAGAACAAAATGGATTATCAAAAAGCCAATGAGAACAATTTTAAAAATTGAGAATGCTGCCAAATAACTCCTCCTCAGAAAAAGAAAACACCATCCTCTGCCTATTTTCTTCTTTTGTTTCAGCAATGATTTCATATATTCAAGGAGCATACATAACTTGGCATAATTTTGCAAAATTAATTTGGAGACTCATGATAAAATAAATTAACCTCTATTTATAAAAATAGCAAATATTGATAATAAAACTTGGCAAAAAGGCCCTTCTAAGACCACACACAAATTTTACTGCTAAATGTAAATTAAAATCTGTAAGTGAAACGTTTATAGGTGTATTTTTCAAGCTAATTGGCATTGTGGTGGTTTTGCACTATTAATTTAATTGAATGGGAACTACACTTCCCCTAATTCACTCCCATGTATGGTTCTGGGGCAGGACTGGATACAAGAAAAATTTGCATGATATTTAGGAAGCAGAAGTAAAGCAGCAGTCATTACCCTCTGAAAGTGAGAGTAGGGATCTAGGTGCTGCTGCATCCGACGTGTCATCTGCTGGTTTATTTTTCTGCCAAGAAGCTGCAGCTGGGCCTGCAGTGACCCAGCTCCAACCAGATACCCTGCAGATTCTGCATCCTGGGCCAGATGCAGCCATTTTACCAACTCACTTCATAGTCAGGGTTAAAGATGGTAAATGAAAGATTGGACTTGTACTCATGGATAGCAATTTGTCCCAACTCTTGTCTGATTTTCTTCCAGGCTGTCAAGCGTGCCAATATACAGAGCTTTCTGGTCCATCATCAGACACAGAAGAATAGCCTCCTGTGGATTGCTTTACTAGCTCTCTCTTTTAAGATCCCTGATTCGTAACTTCTATCTGATCCTTCCAGACCTCTAGTTCTTCAGTTCTCCCTTATGTATTCCTTATAACAATTCCCTTATTCTTTGTCATTCATAATTGTTCTGCTTCCCTGATCAAGCACTGGCTGGTCAAGTGGCAATAATTCCAAGAATGTAAGGATTGTTTCCATAAGAAAATCTATCAATATAGTTTAAATATTTCCTCATATTAATATGTCCAAATACCACCTTTCAAAAACAAAAACAAAACAAAACAAAAAAACCTTTCAGTGTCAGAAAGCTTCCAGTAAATTCTATAAAACATTCAGTCTTGGGGCACCTTGGTGGCTCAGTTGGTTAAGTGTCTGCCTTCCGCTCAGGTCATGATCCCAGGGTCCTGGGATCCAGCCCCATGTCGGGCTTCCAGCTCAGAGCGGAGTCTGCTTTTCCCTCTCCCTCTGCTGCTCCCCCTGCTTGTGCTCTCCCTGTCTCTCTCTCTCAAATGAATAAATAAAATCTTAAAAAAACAAAAAAAACAAACAAAAAAAATTCAGTCTTACATCATCTCTTTCAGAGAGTAAAAAAAAAAAAATGGGAAACAGTCTCCAATTCATTATATGATCTAGCTTAACCTTGATATTAAAATACAGCAAGGACAATATGAGAGTGAAAATATATTTTCCTCATTAACATAAACACAAGTCTTTTTTTTTTAGTATTTATTTATTTGAGAGAGAGAGAGAGAGTGGATGAGAGAGAGAGAGAAAAAGAGAGAGTGAGCACAAGCAGGAGCAGGTGAGGAACAGAGGAAGAGGGAGAAGCAGACACCCCATTGAGCAGAAAGCGAGATGCAGGACTCAATCCCGGGACTCCAGGATCATGACCTGAACCAAAGGCAGACACTTCACTGACTAAGCCACCCAGGTGCCCCAACACAAAAGTCTTAAACAGAATTTTAGCATACCAAATCCATTAATTTGTGTGGATATATGTAAGTATAGCCAAGTTAGATTTTAGTCCAGAAAGACAAAGTTGGTATAATTTAGAAAATCAAATAATATAATTTCCCACATTAGCCAATAGAAAAACCATTTGACAACTTCAACAAATGTAGAAAAAGCATACAATAAAATATATAAGTATTCATTTAAAAAAACATAAAAATAGAAATGAAGGAAAGTCTCTTAAAAAACCTTCAGTAAATATCATACAAATGTTGAAAAATGTTCTTTTGAGATTAGGAATAAGACAATGAAGGAGCTTCTGGGGTGGTGAACACATAGAGGTACTGGGAGGGTAGCCCACCTGCAAAGAATATAAAATCTCTGCGCCCCTTCCTACATACCTTGCCCTATGCATCTTTTCCATCTGGCTGTTCCTGAGTTACAGTCTTATAAAATAAAGTGTTAATCAGTCAGTATAGTGTTTTCCTGAGTTTTGTGAACATCTCTAGAAACAAAGAAGAATCTGAGGAGTATGATGATGATATAGGCTTTGGTCTTTCTGACAAAACTTATTTTGTAACATGTTCAAGAAAAAGCTGAAATCCAAAAAAGAAAGAAAGAAAGCCCTCTATTACCACTACTACTTAATATTGGATATACAATGAAGTTAGAAAAACTGTAAGTAATATAAGGATAGAAAAGGAATAAATAAACCTGCCATTATTTGAAGATAATTGTATAGGAATATCCTGAAGTATCTATAGATAAGTTAATAGAATTAATAAAAGAGCTTAGCAAAATACAAAAAAAATCTATCTACAAAACAACCTATGACTATATAGTACTGACAATTTTAGAAAGTGAAATTTAGAAATACAACATTTATAAAAGTAAATAATGTGAAGACAAAATATCTTAAAAATTACAAAATTTTAAGAATTATTTAAAAAGGAAGTATTCATATGGAGAGATATATTATGAGCATAGTTTCAAAGATTCAATATTTTAAAAAATGTTAATTCTCCATAAATTAATATATGCAAGCAGGCTTTTCTATTTGTAATTCAAAATTTACATGGAAATGCCAAGGGCCAAGAATAATCAAGACACAATAAACAAAAAGAACATGTGGAAAGAGTTACTCTACCAGTTATCAAAACTAATCATAAGCCTCTAATAATTGAGCCTGTGTGCATTGGCACAGGAATAAATAAAGAGACCAGGGGAACCCAAATAGGGAGACCCAGGAATAAAACCAAACTCAGGAATATATGAGCAGTTGTTACATGTCAGAGTTAAAGTAGATGTGAGGGAGAGAGTTTTCAAGAAATGATGCTAAAATCATTGGATATTTATATACAAAAAAAAAAAGAAATTAGATCCCTACTTTATTGGAAAATCAATTAAAATGAATCAAAGATCAAAAATGAAAGGCAAAAGTATTCAGGTTTTAGAAAATAATATAGAATTTGAGGTTAGGAACATTTCTTTAACAAAATACAAAACTCATCTCTTCCTTCCATAAAGCAAATGACTGATAAATTGAATCATGTTAAAATTAAAAATTTTTCTTCAATATGACATGAATAAAAAGAAGAAAGGTAAGGCATACAGTAGGACAAGACATTTGCAATTCATATTATTGACAAAGGCTTAGTAAAAGCCTTTTTAAAAAGCCTGTCAAAAGCCCTACTAACTAATACAAAAAGAAAAAAATAAAAATGGGCTAAATTTTTTGAATAAGTACTTCCTGAAAATGAAAATCCTAAATGGCCAATAAAAATATGAAACACTGCTCAACTTCACTAACAATAAAGGAAATGAAAATACAAACCAAAGTGAGATATCATTGCATACCCCCAATGGCAGAAATTTAGAAGGCTGATAATATCAAATCTTGGCAAGGATATACAGCAAAGGAAATTCACATAAATTGCTGGTTGATTCCAAATTGAATTATAAGACAATTTGGTTTTATGCATTTAAAAGGAAAATCACTATAACCCACTATGCAGGAATTCAATTCATAGGTATATACCCTTCGAAAAACTCTTACATATATATATAAGATACCTATATGAGAATGTTTATAGCAGCATTGTTTAAAAAGCCAAAACATGGTAAGAACAAAAGCCCACCAACTGTAGAATTCATAAATAGATTGTTATAATCTTTAATGAGCCTTCACATAACAATGAAAATTAATAGACTATAGTTACTTGCAATATGGGATGAATCTCAGAAACATAAGGCTGAATGAAAGACAAAAGACAAGTAGATAGTTAAGCTATGTAGTAGGGTATAAAATTAATATCCTAAATCAATATATTTCTTATATAAGAATAACAACTTGGGAAAATATAATTGAAATCGACTGATGATTGAATAAAATATAAAATATATAACAATAAATATATCATGGCATGCTAGTGATCTATATCTATGAAACATTACCCTCTAATGCTGTAAGTTTAAAATACCTGAATAAATGTAAAGACTTCTTATCATTGGAAGAAAAAACGTCAAGTAATAGAAAAATAAGTTTTGAACAAGCACTAATGAGTGATTAATGAATGAATAAGTTCATTCAGTGAACCTATGTTCAATGAGTAAGTTTTAATGTTATCTCAATCAGTACGCCAAAGGTGTTTGAAAATAATCCTAAATTAATCTATAAAAATTAACATAGGAAAATACCTAGGATAAATATAATCAAGAAAATTAAACAGAAGTGACTCAGCACATAAGATTTTTAAATTAAAGCAATACTTTTGAAAGGATGACACCATCCTCAGAATAAACAACTTCATGCAGAATGCAGCTACTGAGTGAATTTCCTATGAGACATTATTAGTATATGATATACAGTGGCATTTCAAATAAATGGGGAGACATGAAATAATCAAAAACTGTGTTAGGACATGATTAACAATGAGGGAAATTAAAAGTTAAGTCCCCATTTCACTTTTTAAATCAAGTACCTATGATTCAAACTAAAGAACATTATTATGATGCAGTGTAAACCTGGACAGTAAGCTTTGGTTGTGAGGCATCCATTTCAAAGAGGCACCCACTTCGAAGAGGGGCCATCTCCAATGAACACATTGCCAGCCACAAGACCAGATAAAGAGCAGGCCATCTACCCCCTCTAAGTTCCCTTTGTTTTAGAGACCTTGGTTGATTTCAATAACTTACCATGTGGACCACTTGCCTTTCTTTTCTCTTCTCTGCACTTTGAATTCCCGCTCTAATGTTATAAATTCACCAGTAGAGTGAGCTCAAGAAATCCTCAACTAAAAGCAGAATCTCCAGAGCATGTGTGCTGTCCTCCACCCCCCAACCTTATTCTGTGGTCCCAAGTGTACTGTGTGAGTTGCAGGTCTTGTAAGTTATAAATGTTTATATTTTCAGTTTTCTGAGTGTTGCTGAAGGGTGTTGTGCAATCATAATAAGAACCACAAGGGGTGGTCCAGTCATAGCATTGGTTTGGAAAGGGGAGACTGTGGAGAGCTCACTGGGGCCAGGTGAGTGCCCCCAGGCATTTATAGACAATACATTATTATGCACATGCTGGGACCAGGACAAAATAGGCACTCTGACTTCCCCTTCTGCTTACTTGCTTTTACTAAATGATGTCTTTTGTGCCCTCTTTCATTCTTCAGATAGTATCTTTCCTCCATCACAAAATATACTCAAAACTCCATTTCATTTTCTTCTTTCTTTTCACTTCTCAGATTCTTTGTTAATAAAAAATTTCCCACCTCACTGTCAAATTTGTGAGAAATTTTCAAAGGAGTTCACATTTTCAGTTTAAGTTTGTGTGGTTACACATTGCAGTATTTTTGTTTATCTTCTCATTTCTCCCTGTAACTCCTGCTGTTAATCCTAGAATCTGTTTTCATTTACACACAATCTGTGCCAGGTACACAGTGAGCACTAAACTCATCTGTGTTGATGAGAATAAACAGAGAAATAAAGAATGCTTCAACATTGGAGAGGAAACCAAGCCACTCCTCTGCTATCATGACTTGCTTTCTTCCAGCCTAGAGCAATGACACAGAGCTTTCACCAGCTGGAAACATTCCCTCCAATTAACTTAATTTGTGTCAAAATATCCCCTTTGCAATTGAACAGTATAGTAACAGTGGTGTAGCTATAACCTTACAAATGTGAAAAGCCTAGTTACTTTAATGTTCAATGAATTGTTTTCCTTAGATAACAAGTATTGAATGAATTTTAGCAGAGCCATTTTCAGGTTTTGACAGAGTCTGTTTCAAGGACTGAAAACTGCAGATTATCTAGCCCTACCCACAGAGATTCTGATTTAGAAATTCATAGATGAGGCTCAGTGATCAATATTTTTGACAGGCAGCACAACTCATTCAACAAATATTTTTGAGTGTCTGTTATGAATATTCTGTTTTGTATATAGCTGTGAACAAAACAGATCAAAATTCTTGCTTTTGCAGAGCTTACAATTCAGTGAGAAATCCTGGCATAAAGGTTTGTAGTATTTGACAGCAGTCTTTAATATTAAACAAGCTTTCTAAATACTGTTGTTTTATATTAGGCTATTTAATACCTCACTGTGTTTGGTGTGATATTTTGATAAGGAAATATTTCAAGAAAGTATAGCATGTAATGCTGATGATACCATGATTTCATATCTATATGCTATTTCTTAATTTTCTCTCTAATTTTCAAAGCCAAGGACCTGATCTATATTTTATTTTTACTATAGAATTGGTTCTTTCAGATAAAACCATTGATGAGATATGTGATGAAATAAAATGGGAGAGGTTTTCAAATCTATAAAAGAGCATTTAATCTCTCAACTATAAATAACACTGTAATTTTTAAAGTGAGGTAATGGGCACTGGTGTCAATTAGAAAAAGAACATTCAATTTTGCCTTAATATCAGTATATTAAAGAGAGGATTGTTTTTTGAAATTCTGAACACCTTAATGAGGCCCTTCCCCTCCCTTCCCCTTTCCCCCACCCCTCCCTGCAGGAAAAGATCTGTTATACAAGCTGTAGAATTTTAGCAAGTGTTAATAAACCAATAGTCATATCAGGCTCAACAGCTGGAAATGGAAGACAGGTTCTGATGCATAAGCACCTCACCCCAGGAAAATTCACACTTTTAGGCAGAGGGGATGAGATGGTGCTCTCCACTGCAGGGAAATTGCCCCCAAAGCCAAGAAACTATAGTTGGTCCAAGCAGATATGACAGAATAAAGTCAGGGTGTACACTATTTAAAATGTTTAATTCAAACACAACCACAGCGTCCATCAGTAGAAGCTTTCTTAGGCTGACTGAAAGGAAAGAAATTTTGGGGAAGCTGGCAAAAAGACTTGAAGCTAATTATTCTGGGTATGAACTGCTGTTTAACACCATTTTCTAAAGAAACAACTGCCATCGCTACTAAGCATAAGACACTGTGGTTTTCACTACTATTGCTTTGTGCCAGGAGCTCAAGTCAGCACACTTTCTGCCTCTTTGTGCCCCCAACTCCTGAAAATAATGCTGATGAGGGTGCACTGGGTTGGTAGAATCTGTTATACTCCTCTGCCTTAGCTGCAAGGGATCCTGGAAAAGAACTTGGTACTTTTAGCTTTAAAGAGGAGACTTTCCCCTACCAACACAAATAAAACCAAGCAATTCCTTGACTGTGAGTTCAGATGGACTAACTGAACGATAAAGGACATTTGCAGCCTCATCTTTCTAACTTATTTTTATTTTCTGTATCTTTCCACTTTTGAGAAATGTGCTATAAGCACTTGGAGAACTCTGCTATGGAGGTCAGGTCTCCATACTCTGCAACAATTTCTAGAAGAAATGAATGCATTTTTTTTCTTTTAAGGAACGAGAGAGAAAGAGACTGATGATTTCCTTCCCAGTGAATCACTTGCCAAAGGAGTGATCTTGAGTTACGTCTGAACAGAATGAAATGTGACCACTGAAACGCAATTCTTCCTGCAGCATCAACACGAATAATTCAGATGATTCTAAATTTGATAGAAGAGAAGGAAGTTTTTCAGTGGGATTTAATACTGCTTGAGGCTTGAGTGTTCTTCCCATGGCAATTGTTAGTTTTATAAGAATTCTCTTAGACTTCTCTTCAGCCTTTGTTTCCTAAGCTGAAGTACAAATTTTTAAATAATTTTTAAAACTCATATCATACCTCCTCTAATAGATTTAAATGTACCCCTGGCTAGAGAGCAAATTAAAATCAGACTGAAATCTCAAATTTTAAGATGCATACCAATTGCCTGAGTTTATAAAAAGACAGATTCTGCTTCCAAATGTGTGGGTGGGGACTGAGATTTGCATCTCTAACAAGCTCCCAGGTGATACCAGCTGCTAGCCCACAGACCACACTTAGAATAACAAGGATTTCATGCTTTTTAAAGCAATGGTTAATGAAGAATCCTGCACACCTGTTGTCACAGGTGCTTTGAGGAGTTAAGTCCCTGAGCTAGCCATTCCCATCCACTTAAATTTAGATAACAGGTTTGGGGCTCTTTTGAAGAAAATTGCTTTAAAAAGACAAAGAATAGAAATCTTAATTTCTGTTGGGGTAAAGATTTCTTCCTGTTCAATTTACACTTATTTTGTGACCATGAAAGGATCATTACTGTTTTGCTGATAGTTCTCTTGAACTTATGTTCTGTAAATTATAACCCACTATCTCTGACTTTTTAAGATTTTATTTATTCAGAGAGAGAGAAAAAGAGAGAGAAAATGCAAGGTGGGGGTAGAGGTGGAGGGAGAAGAAGAGAGAGCATCTTAAGGGGACTCTGCCCTGAGGGCAGAGCCCAACGTGGGGCTTGATCTCATGACTCCGAGATCATGACCTGAGCCAAAACCAGGAGTTGGATGCTTAACCGACTGAGCCACCAAGGATCCCCAACTATCTCTGACTTCTTAAAGCTTATTCTAAAATATCTCTGGGAGACAAAAGGCTTAAATTCATACATTAAGAAAGTTCAAGTACTTTTGTCTCAATTTTTTCATCAGGGCTGACTATAATAAAAGCTATGACTAACAGATTTTTTTTTTCTCTTGAACTAAAATAGATGTTCAGTTATCCTCTGGTTTACTGAGTTATGATGTTACTAAAATACAGCTAATGTACAAAACAATTTTACCAGGCGATGGGCAGAAACAATTACCTGCCCAAGTTTACTACTGTGTAGTTGATTTCTACAATCAGCGAGGTAGCATAACACAATGTTGAGAGCTTGGACAAGTCACTACACCCCTCCAAATCTCAGTTTCCTCATCTATTAAATGAAGTCATTAACAGCAAGCTTGACACAATGCCTGCCAAATGCCCATCATTTTTATTAATTATATAATATCTTAAAAAAAGAAAAATAGTTACATTAAAGTAATGGATGCTTGATAAAATTTCATTAAGCTGACTAGAGGAAGAATGGTGATGTATGTGAAATAATGAGAAGCATTTTCTCTTATACACTGTAAAAACAGATGTTTGGGAAATAGGGGTGACATATTCTTAGAAAACTGATGTAGATGACATCTTATTGGTAGCTATATCTTGGTCTTGTTCCTCACAGACATGAAAACTTGGTATTTTCTATTCATGTCTCTTAGGCATGAACAAAATTTGCCAATTACATAAAGGTCAGTTCTATTTAAAATACTGCAAATGCATTAATTCACAATGATAAATTTAGTGGCTGAAAAGAAGAGATACTCAAATCCTCTAGTCAGTATATTTTTAACCTATAAAGAAATCTACTTTGGAATTCAAGCTCTAATCTGAGGGTAGTTTAGAGGTCATAGAATCAAGAAGGTTGAACAGGTAAGTAAATACCAGCTTAATTAATATAGTTATTAGAAGCAGAAACTGGTTTTCAGAGAGGCTAAATAACCACCTAACCTGGAGGTATTAAGTAATTAAGACAAGATTCAAATCTAGTTAGGATGTTTCTCAAAAGTCTTACCTTCTAAATTCAGTTTAGTATCATTGGAGTAGTGTAATCCTTGCCATATGTGTGTGGTACTTGGCTGCACTGCTCTTGTCTTTCTGACTTTCTTATGCTCTAAATATGACCAACCCTACTCTAACCTGGGCACCATTTTAGCTATGCTTATTTGTCCTTCCACCCATTGTGGCATTCTTTGTCATTTAAGTCTTACAGAGAGTATTAGTTTCCCATTGCTTCTGTAACAAATTACCAGAAACTTAATAACTTAAGTGACATAAATTTATTCTCTTTTAGTTCTGGAGGTCAGAAGTCTAACTTCAAGTTTTAGCAGTTCTGTGTGCCTTTTAGAGGCTCTAAGGAAGAATCTGTTTTCTGATCTTTTCCAAATTCTAGAGGGCATCTACTTCCTTGGCTCATGGTTCTTTTCTCCAGCTTGAAAGCCAGCATCTTGAAAGTAGCATCTCCTCTCCTCTCTGACCTCTCCTTCCAACCTTACATCTTCTCTGTATATAACAACTCTTCCTCCTGCCCCTCTCTTATAAGAACCCTTGTGATTACACTGGCTCTGTCTAGATATTCCAGGCTAATCTCCCAACCTCAAAATCCTTTACTCCATATCTGTAAAGGCCCTTTTACCGTGAGGTAACATATTTACAGGTTCCTGAAATGAGGGCATGGTCACCATTGGGAGGCTATTATTCAGTCTAGCTTTGAGAGCAAATGAAATTCCAAATTCTTAGGGAGGAGTGACCTAATAGCTTCACTAATGTATTGTTTACAAGTGAAGAAAAAAAAATTAAATAAGTTGAATAGATGTTTTTCTACTATAAACTTTACAATAAAATTCAACTCCTAATGAAAAGAATAAATGAAGGGTGCCTGGGTGGCTCAGTCAGTTGGATGTCTGCCTTCGGCTTAGGTCATGATCCCAGGGTCCTGGGATCCAGTCCCGTGTTGGCTCCCTGCTCAGTGGGGAGTCTGCTTCTCCCTCTCCCGCTCTCCCTGTTTGTTTAAATACTTTTAATTTTGTAACCATTCCAGAAATGAGTTAGGTCCCTGTCAAATAAAATCTTGAAGAAAAAAAAAGAATAAGTGAAAGACATTTAAGAATAAAAGTATGAAGAGATTATATAATCTATGCCATGGGAAATGTACTAATTTTGCATCTGTGGAGGATACTATGCTATACCATTTGATTACACAAATTTGTATAAGAGTACTTCCACCTTGATATAATAATAAATAAAGAGCAAGAATGTTATCTGCTATGTACTAAATCAGTACTTTTATGAGAACTGTAGCAACAAAACAAAGGTAGTTCCTCCCATAAATAAGTTATACTAGACAATTTTAAATTTTTATGAAAAATTTAAATGGAGCACATATTTCTTTAATTAGGTATTTAGATTGGTTATTGAAACCCATTAGGTTAGGGACACCTGGGTGGCTCAGTGGGTTAAGTGTCTGCCTTCGGCTGAGGTCATGATCCTAGGGTCCTGGGATCTAGGCCCACATTGGGCTCCCTGCTCAACGGGGAGCCTGCTTCTCCCTCTACCTCTGCCTGCCACTCCCCCTGCTTGTGCTCCCTCTCTCTCTCTCTCTCTCTCTCTGTCAAAAAAATTAATAAAATCTTTAAAAAAAAAGAAACCCGTTAGGTTAAATCTTAAGATCTGACAGAGTTACTGCAGTGTTCTGAGAAGCACTGAGGCTTGAGTCCTCAATGTATATGGTCTTGAGGTTCAAAGTAGAACAGAAAAATATTTCTAAGAGTTCACCTAACTCATTTCTGGAATGGTTACAAAATTAAAAGTATTTAAGTTTTTAGAAATATTATTCTTAGGAGGGAAAGTTAAACCTATTTGAGTTAGATGAGGCCATTGAACCACTTTTCAATTTTACTGAATTTTTTGTTTTTAATTTTTATTTCTACCTTTATTAATAATTTTACCATTTCCCAAAGAATCCAAGATGCTTATAAAAGCTTAGCTCTACATACATTCCTTCTGTGGTATTATTTTCATATATATTATTCTTATATACATATATATGTGTATATATATGTATATTCTTATATATGTATAAATCATATATATCATATAAATTTCATATAAATCATACAAGAATTAATACTATTGTTTTGCTTTAAATAATCAGTTTAAATTTTATTTATATTTATTGTACTCTTTATTGCTATCTGCAGTTTTGTGTTTTCATAAGAGATTACTTTGCTTTAGTATGATGAAATTTACTGTTTCTTTTAGTCCAAGTCTGCTTACAATGAATTAATTCAGGGATTTTGTTTGTTTCATACAAAGAGATTCTTATCATACATTCATATTTGACAAATACTTTCATTGGGTATAAAATTCTTGAATGGCAGGTTTTCTTTCAGCACATTCTATTGTATTCCACCTATCATATTTGCTATTTAAAAAAAGTTAGCTGTAATTCTATTAATGCTCCTTCAAAAGCAATACATCATTTGTTTACTGCTTTTAAGATTTTCTCATTTCTTATTTTCTATCAGAGGTTTGACCATAATAATGTGCCAAGGTGTAGCTTTCTTCATATTTATCATGCTAAGAGTTCACTATTTGAATTTGTGGGGTGTCATTCTTTCATAAAATCTGGAAAATTCTTGGCCATTATTTCTTCAAAGAGTGCTATTGTTCTAGTTTTCTCCTACTTTTCTGGTTCTCCAATAACATGTATGGTAGACATTTTGATTAGTTCCCTGATGTTTCTTATTCAGTGTTACATTTGTTTTCATCAATCTTATTCTCTGTGCTTCATTTTAAGAACTTTGTACTGATCTGTTTTTGCCTTTACTATTCACTTTTTCTGTTATATCCATTTTTCTATTAACCTTGTTCAATAAGTTCTTAATTGCAGATATTTTATTTTATAGTCCTAGAATAACCATTTAATTATTTTATTAATTCTAATCCTCTGTTGACATTTTCCATTTCTTTATTCATTATGCCCACTTTAGTGTCTGTTTTCTTTAACCTATTAATCATAGGAATTGTGAAATCCTTACCTGGTAGTAATAATATTTGGATCATTTTTCTTTCTGCTTCTATTGACCACTTTTATCTCTTTGCTATTGGTCACTCTTTCTCCTAGTTATTTGCATTTCTAGTGATTTGTTTTATCCTCTGCCATATATTGTTGAAGATATATTGCAGAGGCTCTGGGGTTTGACTTCTTTCACTAAAAAGTGTTGAATGTTGTTTTTGTAGGCAGTTGAATTATCAGAAAATTACCTTAATCATTTTGAAGCTTGAATTTTATGGTGGGCATATTCTATTTGGTCTTGCTTAAAAGCCTGGGATATTTACCAAGATACTACCACTCAAACTTGGCTGTAATTCTAATATTTCCATAGCACTGTGCAGCATCTAAAATCTCATCTCTCCAGTCCCCCAGCCTCTTATAGGCTGCCTGGAGTCTACCTGATGTACAGCATAAAAGACATTCAAAGATATTTGTTACTATCCTAGAACTCCAATTTCCATTTGCAATGCCCAGCAAGATCTTTGTCCTACACTTGGACTCTATTTTAATATGTTACAATTTGGAAAATATCCTCAGAGGAGAACCAGGGTGAGTATGGAGCTCTCCTCTTTGTGACTTTCTTTCAAGAATTTTATCCCTGAATTGGTTTCCATTCAATGACAGGAAACAAATGTTTTAAAAATTTTGTAAGTTTGATACCACTCATTCAGTCAAGACTGGGATAGGAAGTCTGATTGCAAAACTCAATTTAACTGTAACTCACTTTAACTGATCAGTAACAGTAGTTTGAACACTCAATAAACCCTACTATTCTGGGTAAACCATCAAACCAGCCAACAGTAAAAGAGACATCTTTCTACTTAGTATTGCTTTTATAAGGTAACTTTTATATATATATATATATATATATATATATATATATATATATATACACACACACACACACACACACATATTTATATATACACACATATATACATATACATATACATACACACACAAATACATATTCATATACACCTTTTCATATATATTTTTATATAGTAACTTTATTTCATTTATATTTAAATAAAACTAAAGGATTGGTGAGGACATATAATTCATATCCATTTGATAGCAGTTTTATGAAGCAGTTACTAAAGAAAATCTGAACGGATATTTCAGTTTTTAAAAGATGACGGCAGATATAGAAATAATTGTCCTTGGAATTCAAATTAGAATTTCAATGAACCCCCTTTCATGTGCATGAATAGTACATATACCCAGGGTTAATAAATTATTTTCCCACCTAAAATTGTTACTATTTTACATTGGCTCTGATAGTCTGAAACCTGCCAATTAGAACAAGATATCACAAAATGATCAACAAATACTGTCTGCCAAAAGTTGAGATGTGAAATTATGTTTCCCATTCCATTTGTTTAATGTAACTAAAATCTAATTGTTTCCAAAGTGGATATTAAAAAACACAACAACCCACCTCTGAACTGATGTTGTTTGAGCTCCCAGATAATGATCAAAACACAAAACAATATTTCTTGTGTTCTACTGCCATAACTTTAATTATTCTATTATTATTTACCAGTAGTTTTAAGTAATACACTATTTTTTATTGGTCCATATAATCCATATTCTCAAATTAACTTAAAGGTCATTAAAATAGCTTGAAAATTATTATTTTTTATTATATACTCTAAATCGGAAAAATATTATGATAGAAATTCATTGAGTAGAAATGAAAGGTTCATGTTTAAGAAATTAAATTTTGAGAGAAGGGATAATAACCCAGATTTCTAGAGAAGATACTTGTTTAACATCAGAAAATGGCACATCTAAAATATAAGTTTAAAAATGAAATGAATACAACTTTCATTGGATATTTAGTGTGTACTAAACACTCACAGTAGAACCTCACGTATATAGCATCATTTAACAATCCCATAGTGGTTATTTGAGCCTTCTATTATAGATGAGGATATAAGGCTCAGAGTAGCCACTGAAACTGATCAATATCATATAGTTAATAGTGGCAGAGTTGGGATGCAAATGAAAGTCAGCCAGACTCCAAATTCTGTGCTTTTGGCAGACAGAGTGAATTGGAAACTTTACTCTAACCATTTCTTCCTTGTAAAGTACCTGAGTCTACTAATTTACAGCTGAAGGAAACAATATTGTTTGCCTTCACCAGCACCTTGTATTCTCCACTCAGTACTCATTCAGGCTAAATGTACTTGTGATTTACTTCACTGCTTCTATTCCCCCCCTCCAGCAACTAGGCAACAGCATAATTTGTCATCTTTATAGCGTCAAATGTGGCAGGTTTACTATGCCCTTTATGACATAAACTCTTCAGCTGAAGATGTACCATTAGCCCAATACAAAATAAGTAAATAGTTTTAAAATGAGTAACTTCTGGGGATCTAATGTACAACATGGTGCCTAAACTTCATAATAGTGTATTTTATACTGAAAATTTGCTAAGAAAGATCTTAAGTGTTCTTACTACACACACACACACACACACACACACACACACACACACACACACACATACACAGAAACAAAAGTAACTATGTGAGGAGATTGATGTGTTAGTTAACTTGATTATGGCAATCATTTCACAATATATACATCAAATCATCACACTGTATACTTTAAATATATAACTTTTATTTGTTAATTATAGCTCAAGAAGTCTGGAAAAAATAAGTAAATAGTGATTCATTTCACCTTTACCCATTATGATATGATAAATTTTTAAATTATAAAGAAAGTATGCTTAATTCCTTTTAAAAAGTGGTTCATATCTTGAAACAATAATTTTTTAATAGTGTGATTCACCAGCTTCACTGTCATAAAATAACAAAACACAGATGGCCAGTACACAACAGCGAGAGAAATAGGATAATTTCAGGATAATTTTATCACCTCCCATCATATATTAAGCATGTTCTTGTTACCATAGTCTCAATAAACCTCATTGTTAATGGCTTGAGATTCCATTGAGTCAATGCGCCATAGATTATAAAGCATTTCTCTATCTTTGGATGTTTAGATTGTTCAAAATTTTCCCTATCAAAAATCAAAATAATGCTAGACAACAGAAACAAAATGAAACCAAGTGGGACTACATCAAACTAAAAACTTCTGCACACCAAAGAAAACCATCAACAAAATGAAAAGGCAACCTACTGAATGGGAGAAAATATTTGCAAATCATATATCTGATAAGGGGCTAATACCCAAAATATATAAAGAACTCATACAACTCAACAGCAAAACAATTATAATCTGATTTAAAAATGGGTATTTTTACCATTTAGATATTATGATAATGTCTATCTAAATAGACATTTTACAAAGAAGACATACAGAGGGCCAAAATGTACATGAAAAAGTACTTGACATCACTAATCAGCAGGGAAGTGCAAATCAAAATCACAATGAATATCACCTGATACCTGTTAGAATAGCTATTATCAAAAAGACAAGAGATAACAAGTGTTGGCAAGGATGTAGAGAAAAGGAAACCCTCATGCTCTGTTGATGGGAATATAAATTGGTGCAGCCACTATGGAAAGAGTATGAAGGTTCCTCAAAATATTAAAAATATAACTAGCATATGACCTAGCAATTCTACTTCTCGGTATTTATCTGAAGAAAATGAAAACACTAATTTGAAAAGATATATGCACCTCCATTTTCATTGTGGAACTGTTTACAATAGCCAACATATGAAAACAACCTAAGTGTCCACTGATGGATGAATCAATAAAGAAAATGTGTTTCCATATATACAATGGAATATTAGTCAGCCATAAAAAGAAGGTTATCTTGTGACAACATGGATGAAACCTGAGGACGTTATGCTAAGTTAAATAATTCAGACGAGAAAGACAATACCATATGATCTCACTTATACGTGGAATCTTGAAGAAGAATAAAAAGAAGGAGGGGAAAAAGAAGAAAAGGAGGAAGAGGAGGAGAAGAAGAACTCACAGAAACAGAGAACAGATTAGTGGTTGCCAAAAGTGAGGAGTAAGGAGTGGACAAACTTCCTACTATTCCTCTAATTCATGGAAATAAGAGGAAAGTTCTCCATACTCTGCTCTTGGATCAATGTCTTGCCATTGTCACTCAATGATCTTTTACTTACTATTCTTTTGAAAGCTCTAATTATCTGCTTATTTTTCTATTATTTTCATCTTCCTATTATAACCTTCCTCTTTATATAAATTTCTAGGCATTCTGCTTCCTTTCTCCAAATTTGGCATCTTTTTACTTTATCCTTTGACATCATCTCTGATTATTTCTGTGTCTAAAGGAGAAATAGACAAATCCACAATTACAGTTAGAGATTTCAACACTCTTTTCTCCATAATTGATAGAACAAGTACAGATCTTCATCGACTTACAATGGGGTTATGTTCCTATAAACCCATAAGTTGAAAATACCCTAAGTCAAAAAGCATTTAATACACCTAACCTACTAAATATCATAGCTTAGCCTAGCCTATGTTAAACATGCTCAGAACATTTACATTAGCCCAGAGCTAGACAAAATCATCTAATACAAAGCCCATTTTATAATAAAGTGTTGAATACAGTACTGAAAGTGAAAAACAAAATAGTTGTATGGGTACAGAGTGGCTGTATAAGTGTATCAGTTGTCTACCCTCATGATCACATGGCTGAATGGAAACTGTGGCTGTTGCTATCCAGTTATCATGAGAAAGTATCGTAATGTATATCACGATCAAAATTTAAAACTTGAAGTATAGTTTCTACTGGATATATATCACTTTTGCACCATCATAAAGTTAAAAAAAAATCACAAGTTGAAATATCATAATTCGGGGACCACCTATAATAGAAATTCAGTAGGATATTGAACAACACTATCAACCAACTTAACCTAACATATAAAACTTTGGGATCAACAATAGCAGACTACATATTCCTTTAGGTATACACTAAAAATTACCAAATGTACCATATTCTGGGCCATAAAACAAGACTCAATGAATTTAAGAGCATTAAACTAATACAAAGTATTTTCCCTGACCACAATCATACTGAACTATAAATGAATACCAGAAAGATATCTGGAAAACCCCAAAAATGTTTGAAATATAAGCAATACACTTCTCAATAACCTATAGATCAAAGAAGAAATTACAAGTGAAATTATTTTGAATTGAATAAAATAAAAACACAACACACCAAAATTTGGGGGAAGCTGCTCACGCAGTTCTTAGAAATTAACAGCATTAAAATCTTATATTAGAACAAAGAAAACTCTCAAATTAATGATCAAACTTGTACCTTAAGATGCTAAAGAAAGGCCAATTAAACTGAATGTAAAACAGAAAAAACACAATAAGATTAAACACAGAAACTAATGAAATAGAAAATAAACAGAGAAAAAGAAAATAAAACCAAAATTATTTGTATTGAAAGATTAATAAAATTAGTAAATTTCTAGACAGATTGATAAAAAGAATAAAAGACACAAACATATTAAAAACACGCTGAAAACTTGGTAGGCAATTAAAACATGTTAGTTTATGAACAACTTCCCTAAGAATACAAAATACCAGAAAAAAGTACATATGAAAACAATTACTTGCTTCACATTTAACTACTTTCTTGACACCACCTTTACCCAGTATGACAAAATGAAATTTCACATGACAAACAAAATTTCACCCAGCACGTTCAGACTGAGTTGTGTTAGAAGTCTGCAATGTGCCAATGGCATTTCTGTGCCATTTTTTACCTCCTTCAAAAAAAATTTAAGTGTTAAACACAATACTAAATGTCTGTTGGAAAATGCCTCAGCTCAGAAAGTTCTGCTAATGTTAATTGGCTAAATACTCCTTTCAAGAATGTTGAGGAACCTCTCATGCTGAGGCATTTCTTTACTTCTGGATAAGAAGTTGCTTAGAATAAATCTAGGTGCCAAAATAACAGATTAATTAATTAAAATTAATTTAATTAAATTTGTGCTCTAAACCATGTATTACTTATTCAATAATTTCAGTAGATAAACCATTATATCTAATAATTAAGACAAAGCTAACATTTATATTGCATTTATTATGTACCAGGTACTGTTCTAAGCACTTCACATGTATCACCCCATTTAATCTTCATATTTACCCTGTGCAGTAAATACTAATACCCCTATTTTACAGCTGGGGAAATGGAATCACTGAGAGGTTAAGTAACAAGTCCAAGGTAACACAAATAGTAAGTGATAAGGTTGGGTTCCTAACCACTATAGAGTCTCTCATGAAGTCTACATCTCTGCATGTAGTATTCCTGGATTACTTAAATATATTTTATTGCCTTTCTTCTCTTATTCTGGAGTGGAATTTGCCCTGCTTCTGTGTTTGTCTCCACTTAATGATGTCTTTATCTTGCTCTCCTGAAAAGATGTGCCTTTGTTGATTTGCATTTAATGTCAAGGTGTTCTTCTACTGCTTATATTTACCGCTATTCATATCTTCAAGTCAATTTATGTTATTTAAACTTAAAATTTTAAAGGGTTGCAATTTAAAATACTGTACCAAGTTATGTTCAGACACATAGTTAATAAATATCTTTTGATGACAAAAAAATAAAGCTAAGTGTCGTATGCTGCTTAATTTAACTTTGTAAAATAAGGAGTAAGCTAAAGCAATTATAAACCTTTCAAAATCAAGGCCTATCTGGATTGACAAGAAAAGGCACAAATTATCTACTGTGGCAAAACAATACAAAAACAAAACAAAACAAAAATAACAACAACAAGGAAAATATTATAATGGTACCCAGGGGATGAAAATCCAAGTAAATAACATCTCATCTTTGTTACCATGACGAATTTCCCTTATTACCTCCTTTCTAAAACTGGCCCATTATTGTACAAAATCTCAATAGAAAAATTATGATAGAGAGATTTGGTGAAATGTGTAAAAAGAAGCATAGTATTATGTTTTGAGTAAAAGATCCTTATTTATTATATTACTTTTAGTCCATATATTTTGAATTAGAGAGAAAACGTCCAAGCACATCTATTTCTATGTTTATTATAGTGCCTTGTACATAGTAGGTCCTCCATTAATAATAGTTGAATGACTGGTATGCAGAAAGATGTATACCTTTTCTTTCCTTATATATCCCTGTAATTGGCCTTGATATCAGATATTAGAAAAATTGCACTATTAGCCCTGAGAGGTCATATTTCTATAAGACTTTTACCAATATTCATAGATACAAATGCTGAAAGTGTGATATTAAGTGTGACATCATATACAAATTGAACCAGTAAAAGCTGGATATTTTCCTCAAATAACTTTTTCTTTCTTTTTTTTTAAACATCTTTTTCTTAAAAGTGTAGTTAGTAGAATCCAAATTACTAAAATTTGGAAAGTGAAGTTTTAAAATCGAAAAAATTTCTGAATATACATAAATCACTGCTAAATAAAATAATGAAAACCTACAAGGCTAAACATGTAAAACAAATGGGATCAAATGATTATTAAATTGAATACCATCAAGTTTTGATTTAATATGCAATGGCATTTTATTTTTGTTTTATCTTTAAGAACAAGGTTTCATCAAATCAAACACATTGAAAACACCTATCAGACAGAAGGCACTGAAATAAATGTCTTCCTCCTAGAAGAAGATAACTGAACCAGCAAAAGACAGACTGACTTTTAACTATGAACTGTGGAGTCGTAAAGGCTAAAAGAGAAGGTCTTAAAATTATCAGACCTCAATTTGAGGTTGAATTAAGCTCCTGGTAGATTGCCTAGTGATAGAAGAATTTGGTTTACTCCAATTTACTGAGTGCAGTCTTTTAAAATTGCTACTCTGACCTGGATCATTCCTCCCATCATAGTTTCTTCATAGCTTCTGAATTAAGAAATCATTTGGAGTAGAAGAAAAAAAAATAAAGGAAATATAAGGCTATTAAATTATGTTCTCTGGAACAATGGTTAAAAAAAAACAAAATCTAATAGTCACAGTTAAAAAATGTTTTAATAAATGAATTACATTGACCCAGGTCTTGAAACCTGATTTTCAACTTCCACAACCGCTGTTAACCCGGAGAGAGAGAGAATGTAATAACATAACTTTATTGCAACTCAATGGACTCAAGCAAGTTATTTCCTCAAATGATAGTTCTCTTATGTTTATCTTTTTTTCTTATGCTCACTTTGTTTCTGAATGGGAAAAACCACAAAACTTCTTTTTGAAGAAAGTATTGAGAGAAAGAGATCCACGGTTCTTCAAAGAACCACTTTGAAAAATTAACATTGTTTTTTTCCTTATTTAAAAAGATAATTTTTTAAATTACTGTTTATCTATAAAAGAAATGAAAATAAACTGAGAACTTGTTCATTCTTGAGTGTTCTGACTTTTAAAATTATAATTAATTGAAAACCCTGCTCCTTAAATTTTCACTTAAAAAGATACATCACATTTATTTACACATTATACCAGGCACCATGGAAAGCAGATGAATATGACACTGGTAATAGTAAAAAAATACAGTCATGTAAAATATTTACTCAAATGATATTCATCCAAAGTTAGGAAAGTCTTATAAAGCTTTCTAGAATTATTAACTAATTGTGACTATCTAAGAGGTTCTCCCATATAATAGACACTCTATGAATCAGTGTTGCATTAAATTGAAGAAAATTTGGTAAAGCAAGATCATGTCTTTTCTTTCTTTATTCACATATTGACTTATGTTTGTAATTTAATACTTCTTCTAAGTATACTTTAATTTCTATATAACTACAGCTTCATCTTTAAAATTCAGTATATTTCTAGAACCTTCATTAGAATATGTTTCTACAAAATTTGGCCTGGGCTCAAATTTAGGTTCTTTCATCCACCAACTGCCAACTTCTTTAAATCTTCATTTTCTCATCCGTAAATGAGGATTACTACAAAAGGACTGAGCATTAAGTAATTTATTAGTGAAAATGGTTTGTGCATAAGAAAGTGATATATGTTTTAGCTGAACTAAATGTATTTCAATAACATTTTATACTCTGTGCAATTATTTTTTAAGCATTCATTATGCTATATCCTGAAGGTTTTTTTTTTCAAGCTAACAAAATACCTTAATAAATGATGGTATAAATCAATTACTTCACTGTTCATTGTTTCATTATTTGATAAAACAAAAGTTTTAGCAAATGATTTAAATTACATAGGTTGTATTTCAATGATTCATTCTTTTAGAGGATTTATTTCATTTAGGAGTTCACTTATTTTTAGAACAAAGTGGAAGGATCGTGATTATGGCTTCTTGTACAAAGTTTGGGAAAAAAAAGAAACAGTTATTTAGCACTTACTATATTAGGTACTGATCTAAACATTTCACAAGAATTACTTCATTGACTCTCTGGTCAGTTTCCTGAGGGAGGTATTATTGTCACTATACTAAATATGGAGAAACTGAGGCTCAGGGAGGTTAAATAAATTGCCAATGTGCACATTTAGTAAGTGGGAGACAGGAACAGGAAGAAGATTCTGGTTTGTAAAGTTTATTATTTAATATTTTAGAGTTCTTCAAATATCACTTCTCTTTATTATTGAAGTATAGTTGACACCCATATTATATTAGTTTCATGTGTGCAACATAGTCATTCAAGAATTCTATACATTACCCAAGGCTCACCATGTAACTATATTCACCATCTGTCACCATACATTATTACCATATTATTATTATTACTTTAGAGAGAGAGAGAGTGAAAGACATGTATCACATGACCTCACTGATATGAGGAATTCTTAATCTCAGGAAACAAACTGAGTGTTACTGGAGTGGTTGGGGGTGGGAGGGATGGGATGGCTGGGTGATAGACATTGGGGAGGGTATGTGCTACGGTGAGCGCTGTGAATTGTGCAAGACTGTTGAATCACAGATCTGTACTTCTGAAACAAATAACGCAACATATTTTAAGAAAAAAGGAAAAGAAGAAGATAACAGGAGAGGAAGAATAGGGGAGTATGTCAGAGGGGGAGACGAACCATGAGAGATGATGGACTCTGAAAAACAAACTGAGGGTTCTAGAGGGTAGGGGGGTGGGGGGATGGGTTAGCCTGGTGATGGGTATTGAGGAGGGCACGTTCTGCATGGAGCACTGGGTGTTATGAACAAACAATGAATCATGGAACACTGCATCAAAAACTAATGATGTAATATATGGTGATTAACATAACAATAAAAAATTAAAAAAAAAAAAAAAAAAAAAAAAGATAGAGAGAGAGAGAGTGGGAACGGGGGGGAGGGGTAGAAGGAGAGGAAGAGAATCTGAAGTAGGCTCCACGCCCAGCACAGAGCCCAAAGCAGGGCTTGATCTCACGATCCTGAGATCATAACATGAGCCAAAATCAAGAGTTGGACACTTAACCAACTGAGCCACCCTAGGGCCCCTATTACAATATTATTGACTATTTTCCCTATGCTGTACTTTTCATCTCCATGACTTAGTTATTTTATAACTGGAAGTTTGTACCTCTTAATTTTCTTTGCTTATTTTGTCAGATATCATTTCTTATCACTTTTTGATAAATAAAGCCATTTTAAACATGCAATGATACATTTAAGCTAAACATAATTTTAATAACTTTTGTTTGTATTTAGTGGACTAAGATTAAGTGAATCTTCAGGGCTCTCTTTATTTCCATAATCCCATATGGTTCTTAGGACATAAATGTACCGTAACCTATTAAAGTAAGAGCTTATTTAAATAAGATCATTAAGATATCTTTATTATGATCAACTAAGTAATACATCATAAATGGTAACTACTACCACATCATCCACAAAGCACTCTAGAACACTATATGTTTGACTGAATACTCTTTTTAAAGTTTTTATTTAAATTCCAGATAGTTAACATGCAGTATGATATTAGTTTCAGGTATACAATATAGTGATTCAACAATTCCATATATCACCAGGTGCTCATCATAACAAGGGCACTCCTTATGTAATTCTTTCTTGAATTATATTTTGTCCAGTAATCATACTAATATTATAGAATTTCCATCTTGTAAGAAATCATAAATGCCAACCATACTGTTTCTACATTTATTGTATGATATAGAACATTTAGAAAATAAGTATAGAGATAAACAGAAAATTAATAATGATTCTCAGAGCCACTATTCAAAAATGATCAATTTTTACACGTTGATGTATATTTCCATTCTTAATTCTATCTACATATTTTTGTATGGTAATGATAATTATGTGTGTGAAAGTCAGTTCTTTGCCTTGTATACTATATATTTTAAACAGTTTTCATATCTTATACTTTCATTAACCATTCTTAATGACATAATAATATTCCATCAAGTATAAATTCCACAGATTTCTAAATCATTGCCTTCTTTCTACATTTTCATTTCTAACTTTTCAAAATTATAATATAAAAGGTAATATTTTACAGGTATAATTATTGCATTAAAGTATACTTCCAGTAACAATATTATAGATGAAGGTCATGAATTCCTACTGTCATCTAATTCAGTTGCAAAGCTATCTGCAGCATTATTTTTCTCCTTGAAAATATAAAACATATGAGAGTGCCCACTACATCACTTTGCATCATAATTAAATTTTATAAACATTGCTGTCAATTTGATAGGCAATAGGAAGAGGAAACAATGACAGAGAAGTCAAAAAGGTAGAAAGAAATTCAAAGGTGCATTGCATGAAAACCAAGGGAGAAGGAGGATTGAATATGTGAAGTATGGTCTTTAAAGACCAGTGCTGCAAAGAAGAAATTAGCTATATTAACAAAAATGTCTTTGTGACTTTCAAAGAGTAATTAAAGTGAAGTGTGAGGGCAGAAATTAGACTAGCAGAGGTTAACAGGATTATTTGGGATTAGAAATTGGAGGAAATGTGTGTACATATAATATTCTTTCAAGGCTTGAGAGAGGGTAGAGAGTGGAAGTTTAGGGAGAAAGGGAAGCATATTTTTGAGATTTGAAACTTGAGCTTATTTTCAGATGAATAAACAAGGGGCAGACCAGAAGATAATGAGGATGAGACAGAACAGATTTTAACGTCCTGTGAATAGTTAAGTAGAATTCTGCAAATACAATTAAACCATTCATTTCTCTTTAAAAAATATTTTGGAAGAAAATATATATAAACATATGTTTTGAACAAAACCTTTGATTTCTCCTGTGCTTTCATATTTATTTGTTTATATCTTGAATGTTCTTAATTTTAGCACTTCTGTGTTTCCACAATTAATTGCACTGTCATCCTTGATAGATTATATTTTCAACTAAATATACTTGGGCTCAGACACCTTCAAAGATGGATTTTTCTAAAGCATTGTATTTTAATAAGAATTCTAGGAATATTTTGGTTGTTGACATATGATGTAGTATTATATGATACTTCAAAAGTCAACAATCATTTCCCAATATACAATGAAAAGAAATATGAAATGGGATTTTGAGTTTTATCTAGTGATTTAAGTCAATGAGGGCAGCAAATATGACCATTCAGGCCCAAACTCATTTTGCTTCAATAAAAATGTGTTTGAAACCAGTTATTTAATAGTTGTTTAAGTTCATCACCTGATTTTTCTAGTGGAAGACAGAAACTTTGACAATTTATAAATTAGTCAAGTTAAGAACCATATATTGAATCTGATTCCTCCCTGTGCCTAAGAGTACAAATAAAAAACACTAAGCAAAATAAATCAGACAGAGAAAGACAAATATCCCATTATTTCACTTATATGTGGAATCTTAAAAACAAAACAAAACAAACAGAAACAGACTCATAAATATATAGAACAAACCAGTGGTTGCCAGAGGAGAGATGCATGGTGGGATGGGTGAAATAGGTGAAGGGGATAAAGAAGTACAAACTTCCAGTTATAAGATAAGTAAGTCACAAGAGATGAAATGTATAGCATAGGAAATATAGTCAATAATATTGTAATAATGTTGTGTGGGTGACAAATGGTGACTCCACTTGTGGTGAGCATTGAAAACTAATATAATGTTGTATGTCAACTATACTTCAATAATAACAATAAATATATTAAGTCACTGTGCCTGAATAAAATGTGAAACACAATTCAGTCAGCCTCAACTGTACCTTTTCTACATAATAGCAGATATGTGACTATAAAAGCATCTAGTTTGATTATAGAATTCTTTACCAATTTATTGCTTGACATGTGAGAAAAACATTTTCCATTATCACAGATAAGCATGAATTTGTTTAATTAAATTATAGTTTTACTTACAATTATGAACAAAATAAAACACCAAAACAGGAGAGAGGCTTCTATGAAATGTAAATTATATGATAGTTAAACACTGTGCATAAACACAGTTGTGACATAGGCAAAGCAACTGGTTATAAGAGAATCTGATCAAGAAGAGAAACTGATCAAGAAGAGAAAACAGTACTCTGATTCATTTACTAGCATCTTTCTGAAAGTTCATTTGAACCTTTGTTTAGGACAAAGGCTTACTCAAATGTCTCTACTGAAAGCAGGTAAGTACCTAGATGGACGCATTCTCTCCTTTCTAAGCCATAAAGAAACCAAGCATGGCCCTACTGCTTCCTACTCACTGGACAGTACATTTTGCTTCACATAATTGGAAGTCTGCTTGACAAATCTTTTGCAAATTCAATCCCATCTTAAATAAATGTGTGTAATTTGCTATTTAAAAGTTTCCATAACTGGACCATTTTGCAATTTAAAAATTCTATAACCACTTTTTGATCTGTTCGTATTGTTACTGAAGCAAATCTAGATTTTTCACCAGCTTTAATAAAAGCACATCATTACAATTCCAGTACTCTTGTGCACAAATATGAAAATATCATGCCGGTTCCTGCAAAGAGCTACACTTATATATGAAATATATATATGTATAATATATATTGCTGTATTCCTGTTTACATATATATATATGTACACATATACACATGGGAATGCCTTGCTAATATCGCTGATAATGGAATCCTCTGTGCCCAAAATACATATTGGTTTGTAGACTAGCCTTCTGTGCCTTTAACTCTTTGGAATAAAATACTCCAGTCTTCAATTCCTAAACAGAGATAAAGTTCTGAGAATAAATCTGGTGCCCCAAACTAATCCAGTTAAACATCGTTTAAATATAGTTCTATTTTCATGTGTAAATATTTGGGGGTAAAGAAGATCTTCCTATTAGATTTAGCAAAATTTTTATTGTTATGAAATTTGTTTATTGAACAAGGTGAACTCTAAAATATGATCAGCATTTTTTCCCACATTTGCTTTCAAATATGCTATGTCAAATCTCCATTTCTGGATTGCTTCTAGATGATTTCTCTTCCAAATCCATATCTTTCTGATCATTTTGAGATATTAGAACTATTACATTTTCAGCTATTAAAAAATCAAGTCCAGTTTAAATCATGACTACAATGTCTTAGCCTGTTCAAAATTTTTCCACAATCCCTTTTCTCTAGTTAACTCTTATCCTTCAGATCTCAGCTGAATCATCTTTGAGGCAGAAAGAGTTCTTTGACATTTTTTACTAGATCATACCAAAAGAAACCTCAGAGACTAATATGAATATTAGTAAAAGCATTTTGACTTGTAATGCTTTTAAGAGTCTAACCATTGGGAGGACTGGACTTCATAAAAAATATTATAGCAAGTATTTAGAGAAAAAAGTCTTAGTTCATTAATTAATTATTCCTATTGTTCCCCAAAGATCAGTTTCTTCACATAATAACATCTGCAAGGGGCAACACTTATATATATGTTGAAAATGACGGCGAAATGAATGAAAAGGACAGTGATTAAGTTGTTTTTATTAAGAAGTAAGCAACTTACTGCAAAGGGGACCAAGGCTTTGTTTACTTGGGGGACTAGTATTAGATAGGCATTCTGTGTGTACATGTGCGTGTGCATATGTGTGTGTGTGTGTCTGTGTGTGTGGTTTATTTTGAAATGCAGTCTTCCCTTATTATATCTGTAATTAGTCGTAATGGTATAAGGAAGGATCAGTTTTGCTTTCTCCATCACAGCTCTCATCAACATACACTTTCCTATGACCATCTGCCTCACTCAAAGCACAGCTATGTGTATACATTCCTTTGGGTCAGTCTTAAGTAATGGTTATTCCAAGCTCAATGAGGCCAGGGCTCATGACCTGTTTGGTTCAACACTGTATTGCAGTGTCTGGAAGACTATACATATGATGTGGGCATAAGCAAATACATTTACTTTGGTTTAATATTAGGAAATGGAAACCTATGCTACCTCAAGAGTAAAACAACTTTGTGTTAAAAATATCTTTTCCACTTGTTAAATACAGTATATCTTATATACCAAATATCCAAAGGCAGAATATCAACCTAGAGTTGATATCTGAGTTTAATGTATGAATATATGAACGACTGGTTTAACAATCTTCCAATTCTAAAATCTATGTGATTTGGGGTCTTAAACAATTTAGTTATTTGTTTTTTTCATCATGTTTTTTATTCATTCACCTATCTACTCTACATCCGATTACTATGGCTCAGTCTCTGGAAAAAATTCAGCGATATACAAGGCAGTATTCGAAGTGAGGAGATCAACCAGAACACAAAGAGGATGCAAGCCTGGGTGAGTGATGATCAAAGCTTTTGCTTCCTTACACAATTAACCTTAGATCATTTTTATACCATCTGTAGGACTCCTGTTTAAAATCTACTTTTAGGGACACATAGGTGGCTCAGTCGCTGAGCGTCTGCCTTTGGCTCAGGTCGTGATCCTGGGGTCCTGGGATCGAGCCCTGCATCGGGCTCCCTGCTTGGTGGGAAGTCTTCTTCTCCCTCTCCCACTCCCACTGCTTGTGTTCCCTCTCTCTCTGTGTCTCTCTCTGTCAAATAAATGAAGTCTTTAAATAAATAAATTAATTAATTAATTAATAGTGGGCACCTGGGTGGCTCAGTTGGTTGAGCAACTGCCTTAGGCTCGGGTCATGATCCTGGAGTCCTGGGATCGAGTCCCACATTGGGCTCCCTGCTCGGCGGGGAGTCTGCTTCTCCCTCTGACCCTCTTCCCTCTTGTGCTATCTCTCATTCTCTCTCTCTCAAATAAATAAAATCTTTAAAAAATAAATAAATAAATAAATAAAATCTATTTCTAACCTAAGATAAATACAAACTCCAGTCATATTTTCTTAAGATTTCTTTATCAAAGTAAAAATGTAATGCTTATTCACTCATCCAACCAATATTGATTAACTGCACAATCATTATTTGCCAAACACTTTTAGTTAAAAATATTAATAATGAAAGATCCCTGTCCTTAAAGAGATTTCTCTTCAAATCTTTCTCCCAAATTTCATACTCAAATACCTACTCGATGTCCACTCAGTTGTCACTTATAAATCTCAAATTAACCTGTCCCAAACTGAACATACTAGCTTTTCCTTCAAAACTGTTCATTCCTATCTTACCTCAGTAATCAGCATCCCCACCTATCTTCACCACCACCTATAATACAAGATGGAAATCTAGATATCCTACCATATTTTTGTTTTCCATCAACTTCCAAATTCAATCCTTCACCAAAGATTATAATTACCAAATCATTCTTTACATCTGCCTGATCTGGCCATTCTATCCATCCTTGAGGTAGCTCCCTTGATTCAGGGGATCATCAGCTCCTCCTGGTTCACTATAATGACCTAACAGTTCCCCTTCATGCTAATCTAGAGCACTCCCCAAACCATTCCCAATCAATTCTTGGTGTAATTAGAATGGTCTTTCCAAAGTGCAAATGTGATCAAACTATTCCCTTTCCACATCTCTCCTACTTTCCTCATAGCCTCATCTGCTCCAACTTTCCAACCTGCACTTTCTTTTTCAACTCTACTGACCTATTAGCAGGTCCACAAAACTCCCTGCTTTGTCTTACCTCTCAGCCTTCAGACAGGTAAATACAGCTGCCCCATATGTCCTTTTTTCACTTCCTGCTTGTCCTTCACCAGCTACCTCCTACACATTCTTCAAAACTCAGTTTTGGCATGACTTTCCTCAGAAAGCCTTACCTGACTCTCCACACAATGTTGCTTCTGTGAGCCTCTTCATAATTCCAGACCAGACACATGTGACTACTACCTATATTTCATACTTGTTTCCCTTACCACTTGGTGAGTTACATAAGTGTAGATCTTTGCTTTTCTACTCTATTCCCAGTTCTTGGCACAGATGAGCACTCGGTAACTAAATAAATAAATAAACTAAAGCCTTGCAGTATGGCTAGAGTGAAAGCTAGATAAGAAAATAATTACACTATATTTTGCTCTAAAAAGACATATAGGAGGCATCATTATGTAATGACTAAGTGGAGTCAGACTGCTTGTGTCTGAATCCCATTATCACTGGAAATTTGAGCAATTGACAACTTATTTGTAGCTTAGCTCCCTTGTAAAATAAGGCTAATAAAATAAAATATGTAACGTTCTCAGCACAGTACATTGCACACACACAAAAAAGTGCCCAATAAACATGGTTTGTATTTTTAACATGTTATCGGGAGCATGGAGAATTAGAGGGACTAGGTCAAGAAATGCAAGTAAGTAAAGATGTGAGTGAAGTGATTTTTGAGCAAACTATCTGCCTATTTTGAAACAGGAGTAGAATCTTTACGAGTGGAAAATGTGGCATCCCCAAGCAAGTTGTCCTCAATCTGTAAATAATTCCCTTGTACATGAGAAAGAGTTGGTTGCTAAATTCATTTTTTTAAGTTATCTTTTCAAGTGATATATTTCAGACAGTATAAATTTATTTATTTGTTTGAAGTAAAGTTATATAACATTGTATTATTTTTTTTCTTTCACTCTATATGATTTTACAGCATACACAACTTCCTAAATAAGACATAACAAAAGGCAACTTGCAGATTAGTACAGAAAACAAGATAGGGTGCATCTAGAATTTTATGAACTTATCAAGGACAATGTTTTGTTTAATCTTTTTTTTCTCTTTCTCCTTTATGAATTGTATAGAAGTGACATTAAGTGCAGAGTTTAAGTAGGTTACACTAAGTGATACTGCATAGAGGTGACATTAAATGAAGGTTTAAAATACACCACAAAGTGTTGCCTAGAATTACACATGATAACAACGGATCTCACCTTTCTTAAATTTCCTTTTCCTTATGACAGTCATGAAAAACTGAAGTAAGCAAATTGTTGCTTATCAATGTGAATTTTAAAACCTGTTTTCTTTTTTTTTTAAACCCTTTTTTTCTAATTCCAGTAGAAGTTAGAAATAAAATGTAGGTGTGTGTTTTCTTGGAGTGGGTTGTGAAATAACATTAAGTGCAATGCTTCCACTTAAGTCCCATAAAATTAAAGTTAATCTTGAAATAAAATGCAGAGGGTCTTCAGAATTAAGTCATTATGATTTCTTTCTGACCCTTAAATAAAAAGTTTCTCTTTGAAACAACATAAATTTTTACTTTAAATAGCTTCTTTTCCTTTTTATCTTTCTTCTTTTTTTCTTTGTGTGTGTGTTGGGGGGTATCTTTTCAATGAAAATAAAAAGTACAACCCAAGTTTTATATAGTATCACCAGTCAAAAAGAGTATTCCATTTCAAGGTTTGGAAGTAGGATTTATAAAGCATTTCTTTGTGGACTTTCACCTTAAAAAAACAGCAAAATCTATCACATGGGATGAATAAGAAGACTCGTTAGACAGATTTACAGGTCTTCCTGGTGCTGAACTATGGCATGAACCTTATAGATTGTAAAATAGAGACAGCTGAAACTAATGTACAGAACTAAATTTTTTTAAATTGTATTTGCTGTTAAATTCTGTGAAGTTTTAGTTACCTAAAATAAACATCCACAAATATGAAAAAATAAAATAAACATGTAGCAATTTGTTAAAAAGTTAAGAGCAATTATATATTGGAAAATTTAAAATCATTCTTATTTAGGGGCTATAAATTGCTTCAGTATTCTTGATCTACTAATATTACAGCCCTTTGATTTCTATCTTTAAAGAAAAAATTTTTAAAAACTAGGGAAGGCAATGCTTATTAATCATTTATCTCACCTTTTATGCATAAATCCATAGCCTTATTTGATCTGACTATAAATGAACCTGTTATATTGAAGACAATTCCAGGTTCATCATGCAGTAACAAATAAGCATTTGTTAAGTTTCTTAAACAATTGGAAAATATAGCAAAGTTATTCTTTCTATACTCAATATTGCATTATTCTATTCCTCTGTATCGACTTTCTTTTTATATACTACTGATATGGAAAAATGTAATATTCAGCCAGTCCCATTTCTTCTCACCCCTCCATACACCAAGGCAGCAAGCCTATCATGAATGTAGTTGAAAGGTTGAAAGATGGGATACCTATCACTCACAGGGTTCGAACTATTGTCCCTATCTTCACCCAGAACACTTTTCCATAATTAACATTCCACACAACTTCAGGCAGATTAATTTCCAACAATATTAAAGGTTTCCACCTTTTCTGTGTGACTTCATGCCTCAGTACATTTGCATACACCACTAACTTCATCACTTGGTAAACTCAGTCTTTAACATCAGCTTCATACTGCCATTTCAAAACCTTCACTGACTTGCCCAAGAAGACTAATTTGCTTCCTAATTTTTGTTTCCCATAGTGCTTTGTTTATATCCCCCTTCAGCACTCCACATATTGTCTTGTAATTTTTGTTTGACATTTAGTTTTCCTTAATAGACTGAGGACGGAGACTATGTCTTGTTCGTCTACTTATCGTCACCACTAGCGTAGCATCTGGGACCTTGTATGCAACCAATAAATATTTAAATTTTAATACTTAGTATTTAAGTATTTAAATTAGAATTTAAATAAGTTATTAGAATAAACACAACTATAGTGTCAGATATAGCAGTAAAAACTACATATACACCTGGCAAAAGACATGCCCAGAATCGTGGACAGGTGGGAGGAGGGGATGATAATAAAGATCTGAGCCAATGGTATTGGCTCCTGAATTTTCTTAAATCTTTCTCTCATTTGAATCATTCTTTAAAGAGGATATTGTAACTTGGCATTTGGAGCTATATGAAACAATTCCAAATTATAGTCTTTCATACACATAAAAACCAGTATCATATCACTGTTAATTCTTCTGTCCTTTCTGCTAAACATCCCCATTTCTTTCAACCAATCAATCCCCATTACATGATTTTCAGTCACTTAACTATTATCTTGCTGTCCTCCAAAATGGACTTTAGTTTTATTTATTTAAGTACAGCAGTGAGCACTTACTGCAATATTTTAGATCTAGTCTGACAGTGAAACATAACACATGTTTCCATCTTGACCTAGAGCTATGGGTTACAAACTCCAGGAAGAGCTGGGACTCCATGGAAAGGCTTCAGGGGCTGTTTTGGCGTAGGTTCAGAGAGGCAGACAAGAGGATTGCCAACTTGTTCCACTTTAATAAAATGGATTCTTTTTTGTTGTTTTATATGCTTGGAATTTGCATAAGAATTGGTTTGGAAGATATTTCTTCAGTCAAACTTTGAAAATAGGTATTTTGACAAATATTTTTCTTGTGATGTAGTCTAATATCATATTTTTTTAAAATGTTAATTTAAATTTAAAAAATTTGTAGTCATATCACATTTTTTCTCACTAAGCTGAATTTAAAATAGATATTTTTTCCGGTTGTAGTGGTTTTATCAACATGTCCTTAATGTATAACTTTCTTTTAAGATATTCATATTTTTCATTAACAAAATGGTTATCCATAAAAAATATATTTAATGCATAAAATTCAGAATATATCAGTAGGGAATACTTGGAGGGCTAAATTTTTGTTTCCTCAAAAATAAGATCATATCATAAAGATAGCTCTATTCTCAGCCAATCTTTAAAGACAGACATATCTGCTGATATGCCATTCATTAAATATCTTCTCATAAGTGGATCTACCATAATAGTGCTCATATACCTTTTTCTTTTTCATGATATAAGTAAAAAATAAGAAAGAATTGGTTTGGACAAGATTTACTAATATATAGAAATGTAGAAAAGAATAGGTTTTAAAACATCTTTTTTAAAATGCTTCAAATTTTGAAATGTCTAGGATATACTCTATGCTATATAATTGTAAAATACCCTTTTTCCACTATTTAGTTTGATATTCAGTTGTAATCTAGTTGTCAATATGGATATCATCATTCAGATACCTAACTTAATTTCAGTAACTCAAATTTCAGAACTTTTAGAAATGCATTTAGGATGGCATAATAAAGAACAGTAAATGGTACAAACTTTTATAAGTGGCACGTAAATTCTTACTTTAATTTCAACATTGCACTTAAGACAGTTTAAAAAGAAGAGAAATCAAAAAGATTTAGACATGATGTTCCTTTTCCCCTAAACACATCAGTGTAAATTTCCTAAAACCAAGGACTTTCTTCTACAAGTCACAGTACAACAATCAAAATCATGGCAGTTAGCTTTGCTACAATATCTGAACTACAGACCTTGCTCAATTTTTGCCAATTGTCCAACTACCTTATATACCATTCTTTTTGGTCCAAGATTGCATATTATATTAATGCCATGTCTTTTTAGTGTCCTTAAATCTGTAACATTCCTAAGTCACTTTCATATCATGATCTGAAGACCATGTATTTTTTTGTGTTTTTTTTGTATTTTTTCTGATGCCCATACTTTATAAGATTTATGTTTTGCATTGTTTTGTCAAGGATACCACAGAAGTAATACTGTTTCCTTCTTAGTGCATCATATCAGGTGGCATATGCCATCTTTTAGTCCCATGACTTGTGATGTTGACCTTATCACTTGGTTAAGATGGTGTGGTTCTACATGTCTTCATTGTAAAGTCATGTTCTTTACCTTTGTGATTAATAAGCATCCTGAAGGGAATATTTTTATGCTATGTAAGATCTTGTTTCTCATTAAACTATAACATCCATTTATTATTTTGATTTGAAAGAATTATTGCTATGGTTGTTGCAAATAGTGATTTTCTAATTCCATGCTTTCTTCAAGATTTATTAGTTAGCATTCAACTGTGAAGAATAGATTTGTCCTCTCCCTTATTTATATATTTAAATATTAGTATGGACTTACAGATTTTTTAAAATTATTTTTTCAACAGTTTTTACAAAGGGAAAATTGGCATATCATGAACTACATGCTTTACATTGAAAATTTAAAAAGTTTGACATATACATATGAAACATCACCAAAATCAAGATAATTAATGTATCCATTACCCCCAAAGTTCCTGTTATCTCATTGTTAATCCTATATTCTTCTCATAAGAAGGAAAAATCATAATATAACCAGGTCAGAAATTTTCAAGGTCCATGAGAGAATTTCCCAGAAGTTCTCCCTTGGTTATATACTTGTTTATACGCATTTCCCTCAATTTTTTAAGTTGCTCCCTCCAGATATTCTTATCTTCAAATTCTCTTACATAACCTCTAAGTTAAAACTTAACTCCACAATCCACCATCTTTCTTGGAGCTTTCAGTAAGTGATGTAATTCACATTAATTTCTCATTCTCTTGAATTTAATGAGTACTAAACATTTCCCCACTGATTTTTGTCATTCAGCTAGAAATACATTAATGCAGTTTATTATTTACTATCTCTTTCATTTTTAGAATGGGGCAATGATTCCTATTTCTGTGTTTTTCACAATAATTTACATAGCTTATGCTGAGTTGATTCAAAACATAGCAAATAGTTAACTTTTAAGTTATCTTTAGATAAATATTTGTAATTCAAGTGGAAAATACTAAAGATATTTACACATGGAACACATATTTTTGACACACTTTAAAAAAGATTATGTCTCAATAAACACGAACATTAAACTACATTGATGATTCTTGATTTTTAAGGTCCATGAGAATCACCTAGACACCTTTAAAATTTCAGATTCTCAGATGTTACTCTTAGTTTGTGATTCATTTACTCACTTTCCTACATTAAGAAATACTGACCTAGATTTTGCCTTAGTTTAAAATGAACTAGGATTTTTGCCTTCATGCCACAAGGTATAAAAATGTATCAGCAGCTGAGTGCCAAAATAAAACTGATTTCAATTTAGAATCATCATAGTAAGTAATATTTTTAAATGAAAAGGATGATGAATGAGTTTGTTTATTATACACATTCCTTGGCGAATAAAGTAAAAATATGGAATAAACTGCTGTCTTAATATAAGTTATTTGTAAATCCTTACCTAGAGGTTTTAAGTAGATGTCAAGCCACAAATGAATTTTGTCTTTAAAGAAAAAATACTGTTATCTACAAAAGGCATATTTTATTCTTTCAAACTAAACTCAGAAATTTGAGAAAAACAATTTTAGGACTCAGTATAATAAATAGGCAAAAAATAAAGTAATATAATTTAAACAGGCAAAATGTCACAAACTAGAGTTGGTTCTCTGATCTCTCCTGACTAGGGGCAAAGTAATAGAAGCAAAAACTATTAACAGCACTGTACACTATGTAGCTTTGCAGACCTGACAGTGCAGATCTGAGCTTCTGTCATACTCATGGCATAAAGTGATAAATTGGACAATTATTTGGTCAATTTGACCTTGACACAGAATTACTATAATTCCAACTGCACAAATGACTTTCTACAGAGCATGAGATTTTTAATATCTCTTCCATAAAGCCTTCCATGTCTGCCCACCACCAGACTTAAGAGCAACTGATATGACAGAATGATACTTTGTACATATCAACGTACTTCACAGAGGAGACTAAAACAACTAGTCTGTAAATTAATTAAGGTTAAGAATATTTTTTAAATATACCTTGTGCTTTGCATGTTGCTTGAATTATTTTATTATTATTTTTTTAAGTAGGCTCTATGCCCAGCATGGAGCCCAATGTAAGGCTTGAACTCACAACCCTGAAATCGAGACCTGAGCAAAAATCAAGAGTCAGAGACTTAACCAACTGAGCCACCCAGGCACCCTTGCTTGAATTATTCTTCACTCAAATATATGAATGAAAGATTTCAAATACCTACTTTGTAGGCAAAAATACAGCTTTATTGTGCAGATGAATGTGATTATACATGTAACATATAAAGGATCATTTATGTCAGTAATTTAAAATAAAAAGACCTGTACCCCTGAAACAATACATTATATGTTAATAAAAAAATAAATTAAAAAATAAATAAATAAATAAAAAGAAAGTATTTTTAGCTTTCTCATTTGTGTGCTCTGGTAGAGATTTTATTTCCTGCATCTATATGGCAAATTATATGAATATTCAAATGTCAGTAATACTAATAAAAAAACTAATAGTTGTTTTGTTTTTAAAACCTGTAGTTGTATCTACTCAATAAAATCCAAAGATCCCCCTTCTTGATTTTTTTCTTCATCTGAATCGGTGAGTGGTAAGAGTGTGTAAAGGTAAGTTGAGCTTATTCCTCACAGGTTGGCATTTTACTATGTCAATGGTAAATATAGATATTTCTAATCAAATAAGATCCAAAGATTGTTAATAAAGACTAGAAATTTTAAGATACATGTAATTATTTCTGAATAGATAGAAACCGTCTTGGGAATCTTTATATTGGTTCTTTCAGGGTACTCTTGATATTTATTTTGAGGGGTTTTTTATTGCTTTTTTCAATCATGTGTTTCATAAAGAGAAAAGATGAAAGAATACTAATGATACAAACAGGGAAGTGTAGGGGCGCCTGGATGGCTCAGTTAGTTAAGCGTCTGCCTTTGGCTCAGGTCATGATCCGGGGGTCCTAGGATCGAGTCCTGCATCAGGCTCCCTGCTCAGCACGGAGTCTGCTTCTCTTTCTGCCTCTTACCCTGCTCATGCTTTCTCTCTTGCTCTGTCTCTCTGTCAAATAAACAAATAAAATCTTTAAAAAAATAGGGAAGTATAAATTAATAAGATTATAAACCAAGCCAATGGAAAGTGATTTATAGAAAATTATTTTTCAGAGTTGAACAATAAAACTTTTCATCAGGAAGAACTAGATACCATCCCCCTAACTATTCAAGGCACTGGGTTCATGAATTTTTAAGCTCAACCCTTTTCCATTTAGTGATCTAAATGATGTTTTATGTTTTAGCTCTGACGAGTTACTTCATATTATATTTTTATATATTTTGTAATATTTTCTATTATCTCTCACTACATAGTTTTTGCTCTGTGGGTCTGATTTGTACCGGTATTTAGAAAGTTTTGCATTTTCATTCTACTGGTTGTGTTTATGTTATATAATACGTCTCATTTCCCTTTTCTTACATGTGCCTCCTTCACTTGGTTTGTCACCTTTAAATGATATCCTTACTCCCAAATATGACCCATGTTGTGATCCAAGACTTTATTCTACTTTCCTTTCTCTTGCTTTCTTTGCCTACCAATGTTTAAACAAGGTTGGATTATATCTAATTTATTAGGACATCTAATGTTTTACTAATCATTCTTTCCCTGTTATCTCCAACATACTATTAGCCTTAAATTTACATTAAAACGTCTTCAATTCTTACCAACTGTCTTTTTGCCTGTATTTCCTTCATCTGATCTTAGTTGGAAGAAGTTTACCATATATAGTATATCCCAATGCAATGAATTGTGAATACTATATCCTCTGATTTCTTGCATAGTCAGCATGTTTTTTCTATAAACTTGATATTTAAAGATAGCTTGGCTAGGTAAAATATCCCACGGCTCACACTTTATTTCAGTGAGTTTCTTGAAAATTTTGTTCCACCAACCTCATTTTCTTTCCTTCTTCAACTTCTATTACTCTCATTGAAATTCACTCAGCTCTAGCCACACTGGCTTTTTGTGGTTCCAGTATCCCTTCCTGTCTCAGGGCCTTTCCATTCCCCCTCCTCTCTAGAGTACTCTCTTCCTTAATCTTTGCAAATTATTCTCACATCATTCAGGTTTCTGCTCAAAGGTCACCCCTCAAAGAAACCTCCTCTGAGTACCCTATTTGCATTCCTCCCCATTGTTCTATATTTCTTATCTTGATTTTTTATCGTAGCAGTAATCATAACCTGAGCCTGGCTTTATATTATATAGTTATATATAATACTCTATATTATATATAGAACTATATATATTATATAGTATAAATGTCAAATTGTCTTCTCAACAATTTGACTAGAATACAGTGCACTTAATGGTGATATTGTGTCCTGAAATGATGAAGAGATTATTCTGTGAATAATGTACAAGTCATCCTTACTAACCTTCTTTGCTTAGAAATCTTATAGGATTGCATACATATTTAATAATAGTATAATATATCATAGGAGAGTTGAATGACCTTTAAGTAACTTGAGGTGAACATTTCACAAAAGAACAATATCCCACCACAAGTCAATGTTTCAGATGTGTAATTGCATTTATTTATTTTTGTAAAATGCTTAGCGTGAGCGTTTAGGTAAAAGGAAGTCGTTTCTGAATAAACAGTTAGCAAGCATGGACAGTTTGTCTTGAGTATAAAAGCCTGCTGTTACTGGAGAAAAAAATTTGTATATGATTTAAAATTTCTTCCACTGACATTACACCAACCCCACCTGACTGATTTCGAGAACCTTTCTTCTCAAAAAGCACAGAAAGCAGGTACTTCTTAAACTTCCTGCTACTCACTACCTGCCACTGTTCCCCCTCCCCCCTCCCCAACACACTGCTGTTGAGAGGCTAGAAACCTGAAGGGCTATTTGCTACTCCTTACTCTTGGTAGGTCCCAGGTTTCTCTCTCTGACTATTGTATGCAGCAGTTCTGTGCTCAGAGACCTAATGTAATATTTGCAAAATTTGAAACAACTTAGCAAATATTAGTGAAAATTTATGATTACGGAAAATCTATAATGGGCCAGAGACTAGGAATATAGTTTCTCTCTGGAAAAAAAAAAAAAAAATGTAACAGCGCAGTTCAGAGATAACTGTGCAAATGTATAAAATAACTGTAACAGCTTTAATAAAAGTATTTCCAAACTGTTGTGAATATGAGAAAAGGCTTCACCTAGCCCTAACTTTAGCAAGACCATTTTAAGGCTTTTATAGGCCCTGGGTCCTCTCCATTTTTAGAAGCCCCAATTCAAATCCAATCAAATACGTTAAAAATGTAACCACAGCCCACTATGCTTTTAGCAGGCCTTTGGAAACCTCTATGTCTTTGGCACTGTACCCACAAAACTTCATAAACAAAGCAAACCAACCTGGAAGAGAATGAGAAGCCTGCATGTAGAAAAGCATAGTTGAGCCAATACTTTAAAAGGCATAAATTTTTGTAGAGCTTAGGGAAGATAAAGGTACAGTTTGGAAAATGGGGCAGCATTTGCAAAGGACTAGAGGTAAGAAAACTAGTGCTAAGTACAGATAGAGTGGTAGGGTAGCAAGAGTTGAAAAGTTATCAGATGATTCCTGAAGGCCTCTAATTTATCTAATGATTGATGAAGCATCACTAAAGGGTTGGTAAATAGCTAAAGAATATAATCATCTTTTTTTTTTCCTTAGAAGGTTCACTTGGGAACAATGAGGAGAATATTTTTAATTGGGATGTGGGGCAAAACTAGAGACAGGGAGTCTAGTGACATGTAAGAAATACGGCCTCAAAGACCCTTCGCTCTTTGAGTCCAACATACCATTATTGGAACCATCTGGGATCTGTAATTCTGGTTCAAAGTAGGTAGTAGAGCATTCCCTACATGATCCTGTGAAGGGAACAGAGGTCTGGGTCGTGCTTCAGGCAGCAGAGAATTGATACAGACAGATCTTCCTCTCCATTTTCCTCTAGAAGTTCACCTCATACCAGCTCTGACCCTGAAAAATTCCACTGGACCATTGTCCTGAAGATCGCAAAATCCCAGTCTCTACTTCGTAAAGAAGTACTTCTTTACGTAAGTACTTCGTAAAAAAAGTACTTCTACTTTTACTCCGACACCATTTGAAGTGAAAAACTTTCCTCCCTGCTGTTTCACAAAGCCAGCAAAAAGCCCATGTGGTTGATTTTCAGCAGAGGGGTAATTCTGGTGTTGGGGAAGCATCCCCCTGAGCTACAACTCTGTGTCTCTCTGTCACCTGAGGTTGCAGCATTTACTGTTTATTCTGATTAGCCTTTGGCTCTGAGAAATGCATGTGGGGTACTTCATAATTCAAACTGCAGCAGCAATCAGAATTTCTAATCAAAATAGCTCTCTACCCAGGACTTCCTCCTGCTTGTTACCTTGAGCTTGCTGCATTATCCCTGTTCTGTAGTCAAAGTATGCAAAGCTAAAACTCATTGGCTTGAAAGTCTGCCTTGAATTTGAGTTCTGACTTTGACATCAATGGAGTGTATGAATTGCTTTTTCAGGCCTCAGTCTTCTCGTCTACAAAATGGCAAGAAAATAGGTTAAATGATGCCCAGGTTTACTATTGTAGTAGGAACATTTTGTTCAATGTTGAACCTAACAGGCATACCCCTTGAAAAAATATATCTACTGTTGAGATCACTTGTAGAAAATAAATATGGTAAATTTGTGGGTTCAGTAATAACCATTTGTGGTTTCTTAAAATGCTGTGGAGAGGACTCTTGCTTATAAAATTCTAGTTATCTCCCAAAAGATGTGCAAGTGCTTTGTATTGTATTAGCTATTGCTCTAATTCTTGCCTTGTATATTAATGATGTTACTCACTAGATAACACTTGCTGACATATGTGTGAGGAACTATCTCCCTTCACCTCTTTTTTTTTCCCACTTCTCGCTGCTATAAGCTTGTACTCAGCTAACTCAAATAATGACCTTGACTGCAGCTGTGCCTCTGGTTGTCCAATGACTGGGAAAGAAGTCCAAAGAAGTCCAAAGAGCATGAGCTTTCAGAAGCTTCTATTTTGCCTTGTTTCCAAATTTGTTAAATCTTTTATTTACAAGAAATTTTTAAAAATATTCCCCTAAAACAGAATATAAATAAATATGGTAGTTCATCTTTATGCTAATCAAAACATCACTTATTTGTGGTATTAATACTAGGGGATTTTGTCTTGGGTGATACAGTTCACAAAGCAGGACCCACTTCACAGTCACTGTCAATTCATAATCTCATAGTATAAGTTAGAACAACCATACAGAAGCTAAAGTATCTCCAAGTAAAATACAATACAGAGGAAGTGAGTCAAACAAATGTTTAGATTTTATGTCAGTTTGCTCTACAAACTCTTTTGAAGCTTGAAAACAACCGAAGAAGATTCTTGATATACGTTAATTCCAAAGGACTTCAACTTTGTTTATGCTTGAAACTGATATTTTAAGTAATCAAATTTTGTAATTTTAATTATAATCACATAATAATGCAACTGCTGAAGGTGCACCTTTTTCACTTTGCATATTTACCCTGTGAGAATTTTATTTCTGAAGATTTGAAGGCCTTTGTTGATTCACTAGATTGCAAAGCTTTTCTTTTTTTTTTAAGATTTTATTTATTTATTTGAGAGAGAGAATGAGAGAGAGCACATGAGAGGGGGTAGGGTCAGAGGGAGAAGCAGACTCCCCGCTGAGCAGGGAGCCCAATGTGGGACTCAATCCTGGGACTCCAGGATCATGACCTAAGCCGAAGGCAGTCGCTTAACCCACTGAGCCACCCAGGCACCCTGCAAAGCTTTTCTTAAAAGCAGGTAGAGTGGGAGGTTGGAAGACTGCCTCTAGGACATGTCACATGTTATAAGGACCACCCTGAAAGGGCCATTCCTCTCAGTCTCCCTCTTACCATTCCTTCATCAGTGACTGCATATTGCTTTGGTCTTGAGATTTACTTTGTGATGTATAATGTATAAAAGTCTGGCTTACTGTACTCTAAATGTGAATGAATCTGATATGATGGAAGATGTCTATGGGCAAGAAGGTTAAGATTGCAGAAAATGGAGCAGAAGATGGGAGGCAGAGCAACACTGAAGTCATATAAGACAGAGAGAAGGACAAATATATTAAGGCATGCTTTCTAAGGAGGAAGAGTTCTTTGATTCTTGACACCTACAGGACATGAGCTTTTATTGAGTTTTTCTGAAAGATTAAACAAGGAAGGCAAAACTCTTTTCCCTATTGAATTCAAGGGTTCAGTGGGCACAGGCAGAGTGAAGGAAAATGTTTCAGGCATTTTAAAGAGAATAATGGGGAGAAAGATGAGAGTTATGTAAGTAGCTGCTATGGAGATTTTGTGGAAATAGATGTATAGACAGTTTTTACAGTATTTTGCTATCTGTAATAAACACTGTTTCTTTGATTAAGAGCCTAGTTGTTATGAGATTAAACATATTTTACCAGCTTTTAGTTTTTCTAGAGTCCTTCCTGTTATGCTCTGACATATAGTTGACTTTCTTCTACAGGACAGAATAAAGTTCACATGTAAAAATGGAAACACTACTTCAAAATTTTTGTTATTTGAACAGGCAAACTGATTAAGAGCAAGAAATGGGGTTAAGAAATGCCTCTATTTCAGTGCAAATCAATTACTGAGATATAAACTATAGCAGGTAAAGCATGTTAAGGACTTTTTAAAAAGGACAACAAGAAGGAAAAGGAAAAGAAGACAAAAGGAAGAAGAACTATAAAGACATATATATCTTTAAATATACCCATTTTAAAAACTAATGAACATCTCAATGCCCATGCTACTTCCAAAATAAAGTCCACTTACATTATCATAAAACATAGAATGGATTTTTATCAAAACCAAAACAAATAAAAAATTGAGTCAGGATGAAACCATATATGAGCAATAATAAATGTAAAATTGAGAGAAAAGTGAAAATAATGTATGTGAGTATGATTTAAGTTAAATGTTAATTACTTCATAACACAAACCTCACAAAATGAAACTCAACTTTCCCCATACTACACTATTAGATGAGAAGCTTTTCTGTTTGGTTTTAATTTCTTTTATATTCAAAGTGGAATGGAAATTAAGAAGTACAAACTTCTAGTTATAAAATAAATAAGTTATGGGGATGAAAAGTACAGCAAAAATGAAGAAAGAAGAAGAACAACAACAACAGGAAGGAGAAGAAGAAGGGGAAGGAGAATGGATGATGGCTAAGTTAGTTGGCATTTATGTCCTCACAAATAGCTGGGAAATAAAATAGTCCAGGAACATTTTAAGTTACCACAGATTCTAAGGTATGGCAACTGTCTCATTTTGGCTTTAAATGTATAGAAAGGGAAAGCTGAACTGAATGAATATTTATATATATATATTTTTTTTTAAAGAATCCCATAAAAATATCAAATGAGGAATATTTCAAAGAATCCCATAAAAATCAAAGAATCAAAGAATCCCATAAAAATCAAAGAATCAAAGAATCCCATAAAAATATCAAATGATATTTGGTATTTGATATCAAAGAATTTCATAAAAACATCAAATGAGGAACATTTTAATCAAAGTAAATACAATTGCTATTTTCCTCATGATTGGAATGTACTTGGCATGTTCTGTGAATGATAAAAAGGCATGTGTGGATATATAACAGCAGATAAAGTGAAAGAGAGGTAGGAATTAAGGTTTGTAGATTTTCAGGACAAGGATATATAGGGCCTCATAGGAAGACCATAAGGTACTTGAAGTTCATCCTTAATGTGGTGGGAAATGATTGGAATTATTCTGAACTACTAACTAATGTTATCACCTTTAGATATTATGGCGTCAACATTTTCACTGAGAGACAGACTCCCCCAGAAAATATCAGAGACAGGCCACATTATTAGCTATATTAAGTATGAGGTCCAAAGTCAATATGTGACCCTGAGACACCCTTGGAAAAACAAATCAAATTACTTTGTCTTGAGTAAGATTCTTGTGCTATGAGGTTAGGGATAAAAGGCATTTTGTTGTTGCTCTTGCTGTTATTCTTTTTCCTATCAATAAAAAGGATATTTCAATTCTATGCTTTGCCATCTCCACTTGTGATCCATCTTTCCTTCCTTCCTTTCTTCCTTCCTTCCTTCCTTCATTCCACTCTTCAAAAGCATTCATCCTGTGCCAGATGCTGAACTATGGACTAGATATATAGCGCTGATCAAAATAAGTTTGGTGTCTGATGTCAATAAACAAGTCTAATAGTGGCCCTTAAAATCTAGGAACTATTTGCTAGCTTCACAATGGTCAGTATCTGCCACCATCTGCTAGGAGACAATCCTGAGCATCAAGTTTATTTCAATAGTTTATGGTTTTACTGATGAGGATAATCATATTTTCAGATGTCAAAATAAAATGTTATGAATGGAGAAATGCTAAGCTCAGTGAAAATAAAAATTACATCATAGCTGGAAGATTTTATATTCAGAAACAGAGCTTTGAGGAATAGAATGTATGATACGCCATAGCAGACTAACCTATATTTGAATCGCTAATTTGTCTCATTAAGAAACTTATTTTCACAACATAGGACAAAAAGGATTACTCAGGTGGGATTTGCTCTGTCAGAAGACTTGTGCAGGGTCTTCTCTCTCAGGAGTTATGTAAAATAGGCCATGCCATTTTATTCCATTACTATCATTGTTTATATCATTATTTATTTTAAGAGGTTCATTAAAGATATAACTGATATACAATAAACTACAAGTATTTAAAATGTACAAACTGTTAAGTTTTGACATATATGTATATTCATGAAACCATCAACATAATCAAGATAATAAAGATGTCCTTCACATTCCCCCCAGAAAAGTCTCCTATGTAATCCCTGCTTTCTGTCCATTCCTGCCCCTATCCCTTCTCACATGGAAACCACTGACGTGCTTTCTGTCAGCAGATTAACCTTTTGTCTTTTCTAGAAATTTATATGAGTAGAATCATAGAATTTATACTCATTTTTGTGTGGCTTGTTTTATTCAGCACAATTATTTTGAGATCTACACATGTGCATACCGATAGTTCATTCTATTTATTTCTGAATCACATTTCAGTTTATGGATATTTCACAACTTGTTTATCCATTCATCCTCTAAATATTTTTTAGCTGCATCCCACAATACTTAATATTTTGGTTTTCATTTTTATTCAGTTCAAATTATTTTTAGATTTCCTTTTAGATTTATTCTTTGATCTATGGGTTATTTAGAAGTGTATTATTTAATTTTCAAACATTTGGGGCTTTTCTAGATACCTTTATGTTATTGATTTCAAATTTAATTTCACTGTGATAAGACAGCATACATTATATGACTTGAATCCATTTAAATTTATTGAACCTGGTTTTATGGCTCACATACGGTCTATATTGGTAAATGCTCTATGCAAACTTCAGAAAAAGAATGTTCACGCTGCTGTTGTCAAGTGAAGGGTTTTATAAATGTTAGCTAGTCAATTTGGTTGCTATGTTCCTTATGGCTTCAATATTCTTACTGATGTTTTTTGTCTACTTATTTTGTCAAATATTGAGGCTCTGTCTCTCCTACAGTTCTGTTGTTGTTTCATGTGTTATAAAGCTCTGGCTTCAGGTGCACAAACATTTAATACTGACATGTTTTCTTAATGAATGGGCTCCTTTATCATTATGAAATGATGTTTTACAGTCCTGGGAATATCCTTTGCTCTGAAATCTACTTTGTCTGATTTTAATATAGACATAATAGTTTCGTTTTGGTTAGTGTTAGCATGGTATACCTCTTTTGTCAATCTACTTTTAATCTTAACACACATACTTGGCTGTCTCAATGTCAACTCACACCCAACATGAGCCAAATACATGGTATAATTGGTATAATCCTTAAACCCAATCCTATCAAATGATAAGCAGTTCCATCCACTCTGTTCTAGAAGCCAGTAAGCTGGGAGTCATTTTTTACTATAGTCTGTCCTTCAACCTCCACCAACCTACCTTGTTGATAATTAATATCACCAAGTCATCAAACTGACTTTGGCAATATCTGCCATCTCTCTTCATTTCTATGACCTCATGTTATCCATGCTTCTATTATGACCATCCCTGTTTTCTCAGATATATTATCTCCAATCTGTTCTCCACACCTTAGAGCAATATTTTCAAAAACAAAATCTAATGTGTTGCAGCCCCATATTCACCATTGTGTTAAAACAGTTCAGCCTCTGTTGATTTTTGGATAAAAAACAACTTGCCATGGCTTACAAAACCTCGCTAAGACTCTGCTTCTAACATTTGACTTTTGTTTTTTTAAAGATTTATTCATTTATTTTTAGAGAAAGAGAGGGGTGGGGGAGAGGCAGGGGGAGAGGAAGAATCTCAAGAAGACTCCCTGCTAACTCAGGGCTCGATCTCACAACCTGAACCAAAATCAATAGCCGGATGCTTAACCCACTGAGCCACCCAAGCGCCCCTAATATTCTGCTTTTAGTATGCTCAAGCCACACTGAAGTTCCCTTATTTCTCAAATTGGTCTTTCACAGACCTTTAAATATGCTACTCCTTCTCCCATAATTCTTTTTTCCAATGACTGATCTCCCTTCCATATTATTAATTTTAATTCCTACTCATTCTCAGACCTCAATTCAGTATCATTTTCTTAAGAAAGCATTCCTTTCTCCTCTAAATTGGTCTAGGCCTTGGTATTTTTTTTTCCACAGCAGCCTGTATTTTTTCTTCACTTTATTTAAAACCATTATAAATTTTACAACTATTTGTGTTATTATTGAGGTTCTCTTATTTCCCAAATGAGCATGTAAGCTTCAAGGGGAAGGAGATTATGCAGCCAGTGGGAATGAAAGGCAATCCAGCAGCAACTTTCATGGACTGATGAATGAGAACCAGTGGGAATGAAGAAACATCACTGGATGCTCTGTAGACATATACCCTAGGGAACAGATAGTCCACCACCAGCGCTCACTGGTCTGCTACTCCTGAAGCTGCTGCCTAAACCCAGACACAGTCCTGGGAAACTGCCAAGAAAGTCCTGATTTGTCTGAGATTGTTTTCTGTACCTAGTGAAACAGGGCTTTTGAAAAGAAATTAATTTATGGAAAAAGTTGAGAGATTTTTTACAAACTTTAATTTATAAAGTCTGAAATGTCCTTCTATTCTTCCTTCATTATAAACAGTAATAAAAACAGAAACAACAATGAAACTTTCAATCATCCAAATTACAAAGAAAATATAAAGTAAGGTACCAAGTTTTACATTTCTTCTCCTTCTTTCCTTCTACCCTTTTCCTTTTTAAATTCCTGGTGGGGAAGGGAGAGAATGGTGGTCTCTTTAGTCATGAAAGCTTACTAGAGCTGGCAAATAATACTTTATCATCATGTAACTGGGGTTTCACTAATTCCTGGTTAGGGAAATGGCAAACACAGACATTCAGCTCTGAATCCCTCTTATGCCATTTAATGAGGTCCCTGCTGTATTTAGTTATGTAAATACTGTTATTGCAAAGTCTGTTGAAGATTATGGCTGTGTTTTCATAAATGCAAACACAGTATCTTTATACCAACAAATATCCTCAGGGTATTGCAGTTTGTTCCTTGTTGGTATGTTTCTGTCATTTATGTAAAACAAAATTAAAGGAGGAAGGAAGGGAATCTTTTTAAAATATCAAATTCACAGGGCACCAGAGTGGCTCAGTCAGTTAAGTATCTGCCTTCAGTTCAGGTCATGATCTCAGGGTACTGGGATCAAGCCCCAAATAGGGCTCCCTGCTCAGCGGGGAGTCTGCTTCTCTCTCTCCCTCTGTCCCCCAGGTCCCCCTGCCCCACTTGTGCTTTCTCTCTCTCAAATAAATAGATAAAATCTTTAAAAAAATAAAATAATAAAATAAAATATCAATTCACAGTAGTTTTTGCACTTTCAAGCCAAGAAAAACACATGTAAAACAAATTCAGAATTCCTTCCCAATACAGATCTATTAGATACAGGTAAGATCCATTGGGGTCATTTATTCCTCCAGTGACATTTCAGAGAAGGACACTACTGTTCTAAATTTTCCCCAACTACCATTACCTTTTGCCTATTAAAATTATAGGGAAAGTTGTAGTTACCTTATTTAAATCAATTTTGATGACTAGTATTTCAGGTATGGCCATTCTTAGCATTCATTAGTTTAATAAATATTTATAGAACACATATTCTGCATCAGACATTGGACTGCATCCTGAGGCTACAATAATGAGAAGAATGAAGCTCACAACAGAAAGGAAGGTTTATATAAAGGGAAAATCCTATGTCTTGCATATCTGTGTTACTGGCCTGATTTTGTACAGAGATAACAAGAAGCTTTAAAAGTTACTGATGATTTTGGAGATATCAGTAGACTGAGATGAAACTGACTTTAAAAGGGTAGTACAGAATACTCATTCACTCAAGCAAATGGCCTTATTAGAGCTTGAGGGCTAGATTTGAATTCTAATTTCCAGGAGAATAGCTAAAAAGGGAACAACATGAAGGTGATTTTTAAGGTCTCTGTCTTGGATTTTAAACTTCTGAAGGAAAAAAAAAAGGCCTTATACTTAAAAAGGAGTAAGTAATTATAATAGTTCTTGTATTAGCTCTAATGTCCAAGGAAGAGAAAAACCTTGACAATCATCAAATGGACCCAACTCTTATCTGTGAAAAATGTGGCGGCCTGAGCACTTTTGAGCTTGGAGGTGGAGGCTATTTTCTAGAGTGAGACAGGAAAAAGCCCTGCCAACCCTGGCATAGTAATGTTCTAATTTAGCCTAACAGAGTTTAAAGGTACGAAATGGTCTTAGGTTGGCTTTGCTTATCATGAAATGAGGAAGTTGAGGATTACATATTAGACTGTATCTGCAAAAAGAACTTACAGCCAGTCATGTAGAAATTAAAAGTGGTTTGGTATGTTTTTGGCAACCAGAAAGGGGCCCAAAAATAAAACTATGATTGTCATAATACCATAAAAGTAAAGATCTTATTTACATCCATTTCCCTCTTTGCTAATAGGTGCAAAGGCTACATCGTAATTATATAGAGAAAGAAGTTATGGCAAGAGTTTAAGATGGGAAAGTGCCAACATCATTTGCTGCCTTTAAACGAAGACACTCATTCAAACACAAATGCAACTATACTTTTATTCAGGGTCTACCAGAAGTTCATCTTATTTCTCTGACCCTGAGGTCCAGGGAAAAAGACAGAAGGAAAGTACGAATGGGCAGTCTTTTTGTGGGAAATGGAAACTTACCTATTATCCACATTTACTTGTCAAATTACAAGTTGGACACCAAATCCTTTTCCTCCTTCACGGATATTTATTTAGCTGGCCAGTTTACATTCCCAGCTTCCCTTTGTTCTTTCTAGTCATGTAACTAAGTGTGAGTTGAATGGCATGTGTAAAACCTCTTCACCAGCTAATTAGGAAATTGTTTCCTATAATTCCTTTCTATATCCCTTTCCCCTGACCTTGAGTATGATGAGCCCACAACTCAGCTTTAATCAGGAAAGTAAGAGAATACAAAGGATTGTACACATTAAGGAGAAAGGCACTTGAATCTCTGAATGGCCATTGGGAGCAGAGCAACCTCCTAACCCAAGAAAACCTGAAATTTTCAACTTATGACTATTACAGGAGAGAAAGAGAATTTCTGTCATTTTTAAGCTACTATATTTTGGAGGGTTATTTATTTTAGCTATTTAGTGTTTACCCTAATTCATTTTTATATTTGGCCTTTGGGAGCCTAGGAAATAAACTATTTACTTAGCCACGTGCTTTTCTGTCATGAATTTTACAATTTTGGCTGAGATCTAGGACTCTTACAGTTGAGGGGGAGGGCGGAGATAACAATTATGGTTTTGTCATTACTGGTTGCTGCTGCTGTTGTTTTCAAAAACAAAAGATTTACTAGTATATTAGTTATTAAGATACTGTCTTACCAAACCAAGCCCATCCTTTTATAGTCTAATTTTCTTGTTAGCTCTCTGCAAGTCACGTTTCTCTTTTGCCAGCTGGCTCCATGTCAGGCCCTCACAAAGGAGTCACAGGAAGACTGGAAGGCCAGAGAAGGGACCAGACACTGACCTTTCCTTTTTCTGCTTGGCTTTCTGTTATTGTACCATCCTAGAAATTCTTCTTTTTCATTTGGCAGTATGTTTGTTCCATTGGCAACTGCTGTTATTTAGTATGCAGATTGTCCAAAACTTGTAACCAAATTTACCCCTCCCTAATTGGAAACATCAGCACAGAGACCTGGCAGCCCCTCCTCCAAGTTCTGTTCCCAGTCCTAGGGGACCTCTCCTAGGACTGAGCTCAGAGACACCAGCACCAGCTGAGGAGTCCCTCCTCCTCAGAGGTTTGGGTTTCGGAGACTTTCTTTTACACCTCTAGTATGAATAATTCCAGATCATTTCAACCTCTCTTCCCCCCAGCATATGAACAATTAACTACTTCCTATAGCTGCTAAGTTTATGATATTTTAGGGTACATTCTTAGCCTTTATAATTTTATAATACTTGATTAACAGTTTTTAATATTAAATTCTCTCTGTAAAAATAACTGGTATAATTTCTGTCTCCTGATTATAACCTAATTGATGCAAGTAAGAAGAAAATGAAGATCTTATAACAGTATTGATATCTTATGCCATGACTTTCCCTCTTAGATCCTCTTCCCCCTTGACTCTTCTTCTAATTCAGCAATTTATTATGGCCAATAATTATTGGCTTAGAAAATGGATTTCATAACAGAAAGCAGAGAGGAGGAGGAAATAATCTAATCAGCATTTATGAGACAAACAGAAAGACATACATGACTATTATGGAGAATGCCTTATAAATAACAGTTAATCTACTAGTCAAAATTAAACACAGGAGTAAAATGGGATCACAATCTCAAATGTCTACACAGTTCTGGCAGTTAAGATAAATGAGTGAAACAGACCAGCTGTAAGGGAAAAAACAGCAGAAAAAAGATAAGTGATGGCAACTGGCATATATGCTCCGCAGCGGGAGCCAATAGAAAGTGGAAGCAAGGATGAATAACTGGACAATGTCAACCCATCAAAACAACAACAGCAACTGCTTGTGTTTGGGCAATTATTACCATGTGAGAACAAAGACCTCTTGATCCCAAAACTTTGGATATTGCAAAAGAAGCAAAAATTTTGAATGTTTATCTGAAAACTTATCTGTTAATGTTGTCACTTATTCAACTTTTGGGAAAGCACTCTGAAGGCCAAACAAAACATGAATTTGGGACCTAGAGATATCTAGAATCTGACCTAGAAATATCAGCTTGGGACTAATGGAGAAGATATTTGTATCCTCTGAAATGGAGATCTTATCAAGTCCTATCAAGTGTAGGTAAACAACAGAAATTCTTGGGAAACTTGTGGAGTTGGAGGCAGAGATTCCTATTCCTTACTCCCTGAGAAAATTTAAAGGAGGTTTCAAGGCCCCAGAGTAGAAATGTCTGGGTAGTGTGCTTAGGTAGAAGAAATTTAGGGAGAATCAAAGAGCTTCCTATAGGAAAATAGAGTGGCTTCTGTACCCCCTTGAAAGTAACTCAAGTTACTAACTCAAGTAACAAGTAAGAAAGAACTTTAGAGAATCCCAACTGTTTGAGTCCTTGTGTGGCAGGAAACAGAAGAATCATCTGTATACAAGTAAACTTAAGAATCTGAGGGAAATTCAGAAAATCTAACAAAGATCCTGGAAACAGGGAGCCTGCAGAGGGACTGGCAAAAGATCTAAGGAGGATTTCTAGTTGCTTGCTGTGCAAAATGAGATGAAAATCCTGCCCTTCAGCAATCCCATAGAATTATCAATATATTCCCATTTCTTCATTAATGCTTTTGAGATCATAGATTCTTTAGGGAGGTAATGTCTAGGTTTTATTGGTCTATATTGATTCAGTAACTAGGAAGTCTTCTTCACCTAAAGTCTAGGCAGTAACCAGTAATATTTACCCCCCACTCCCACTCACTTTTCTATCCTCTTCTATTATAGCACTGACATAGATTTGTGAAGGACAGCAATAACCTCTTGTCTCCAAATCCACAGATATTTTTCAGGACTCTTTCATTTGATGCTGTTGATTGCTCTCATCTGTCTTACACTATCTTCTCCCAGTTTCTTTACCTTACACATGCCCATTTATATATGCATTTCTTCCTACAATCCTAGGTCTCTACTTTCAGGGTTTTTTTGTTTTTTGTTTTTTGTTTTTTTTGCAAAAAGCTTCCTGTTTAAAGAACATACATATTTCCCATTGCTCTTAGAATAAAGATCAAAATCCTTAGTAGAGCCTATTAAGCCCTGCTGATCTGACCCATGACTATCTCTGAAGGCTGATCTTGCCCTATTTTCCACTTGCTTTCTGCCCTCTGCCATACTGGCCTTTCAAATCCTTCAAATATCCCCATGTTACTTCTTGTCCCAAGGGTCTTTACCTACACAATTTCTATTTCCTGAAGTTCTGTTCTGCCCACCCTTCACCTCCACCTACTTGTCCTCTATTCATTCTTCAATCTCAGCTCAAGAATTAATTCAGCATGGAAGCTTTCCCTGACCCTACAGGCTAGAGCAACTTCCTTTAATATAAGACTATGTCTATCTCTTTAGAGCATGTGCCTCAGTTTCTAACTGTTTACTCATTAGTATTCAGTTTAGTTAATATCTGCCTACTCCACTAGGTTGTAAACTTCCTGAGAGGTTTTGTCAGTTTGGAGTCATTGTTTTATCTTTTCACCTCATTAAGTGACTGGCACATAGGAGGTACCCAATAATATAAAATGCCTAATTCTTCTACATCCCTGACCTCTCATTCTGTGTCTCTTTAGCAGGTTCATTTTCCTCTCCCTGATCATTAAATTGTTTTAATTCCTCAAGGTTTGGTCCTTGGTTTTCTTTTCTTCTCATTCCTCACTGTTCCTAAAAGGATTTTATTAAGTTTAATGGATTCAATTATCACTGATACAAAAATCATGTTCAAATGTATCTGTCTTCTTCTCTAAGCCATAAATCTGTTAAGTCAACAACTGACTTCATCTTCCAGACTGAATATCTTAATGATAAATCAAATTTAACATGTCTAAGACTGACCTCATGATTTTTCCACTGTAAACCTATTATTTCTCCACAATTTCTAATTGTACTAGCCAAAAATATGGTAGTTACGCTTGTGGAAATAACTGTAAATATCTTTAGTCCTTCTTGATTGAAATTATAGCTGATAACAGAAGTCATAGAATGGGATGGAAATTGTTGACAAAATTACTTTTGAATGCACGAAGCACTAGCAGGCTATTATCATTGATTTAGCTGGGTAAGAGGGTCAATAAGTATGTTTCAGTTGTAGTTCTCATTGATTGTACATATTTTTAATATATTTTGATACTAATCATTTGTCAATTGTATATGTTATACATAAGACTTGCTATTTGTCAGATTCACTGAACAATAACTTGTCAGTTTATAAGATTGCTTATGAGAGTTCCATATAAATATTAAATAAGGGTTAATTATAATCAGGAGGTATATTTACATATATTCCTCAGGTAGTTTTATATGTAGCACAATTACCCTCAATTTCTCTGGATAATAAAGCGTTAGATTACTAAAAACAGTCACTTATCCAAGATGAATGTTTATGTATTCATCCAAGATGAATTACGTATTTGTTTTTAGTTTACAACTTGGATTCCTCTTAGGAGAAAATGGGTGGGAAATACACCCCCACACACTTTGTAAGAATGAGATCATTGTACATGATCAGATCCCTCAAAGAGAACAAGGGAAATGAGAAGCAGAAAGAGACTGCAGTTCAAAGACACCTGGGTCTCTTGGCTACATGCCACCTCATTCTTTACTGCAAAGTGGAAAAAGGAAGGCTTATGTACATGTCTAGGTGTATTTCCTGCCCTTTTCAATAAATCAAGAGGAATAAATCCACTTGGTTACAAATTTGTGAGCTCTTGAACTTTCATCTGTTTAGCTTATTGTGCTTTGAGAAAAGAGGTGTGTTCTGCCCTTTGCCAGGTCCATGTAAGTGCCATGGAGTTCTTGTTAATCATCATTACAAAGTTTGCCCTGCCTTGTGGAAAAAAATATTGAATTGAAAAACCTCAAAAGTGTCAAAAATAAATTATAAATGTGATCATGGTTGTTTCAAAGTTTCTGAACATTTTCAAGACCATAGTATAAAAGCACCCTAAGGCCATCAGATTAAAATTAATCAAAATCTTTACAAAGCTTAGTGTTCTATGGACACAAGGAGAAGGAGTTTCCAGTGTTAATCCACAGGCTTCTAGGAGTGTGACAGGAAGAAATGGAGCCCAATATAACTAGGTCTGCCTCCTGACATTCTTTGGCAGAGAGGGAGCAGATGTTCTTTGTGTGGATCCTTTGCAGGGAGGGCCCATTAGTGATGGCAAAAATGAACGTGGCTGGTATAAGCTGACATATAAAAAACAGGAACTACAAAAATTTTCACAGTTCCAAATGGGATCCATTAAAAAACACCTCCCTTATCTGAACGCTCATTTTACTCTAATGAATCATTATACCACTTAATCAGTATTACCACTCACTTGGTTTGCCTCCTACTTCACATATTGTTCCTTGACAATTTCCTTTCCTGGTTCATCCTTTTCTCCCTGACTTTATAATACTGGAGTAGGCCAGAGCTCTGTCTTTGATGTTTTTTTAAAGACTCATTTGTTTATTTGAGAAAGAGAGAGTGTGGGGGTAGGTGAGGCAGAGGGAGAGAGAGTCTTAAGCGGACTCGGTGCTGAGTGTGGAGCCCAATGCAGGGCTCAATCTCATGACCCTGAGATCATGACCTGAACCCAAACCAAGACTCAGACACTAAACTAATTGTGCCACCCAAGTGCCCCTGATTTCTTTTTTTTTCTCTTCTCTGTGGCCACTCTCTGGGGAACTTCATTCAGTCTTATGGGTTTAAATGCCATTTACTTAAATCTCCTGTCCAGAACTCTCCCCAACACTTGAGATTTGTTTACTGAACTGCCCACTAGAATCTCCACTTGGATGTCAAATATAACTCAAACTCAGCAAAATCAAAATTGAACTCCTGATGCTTCCCCACTCCCTGCTCCCCTGCCCCAGCCTGGCCTCTCAAGCATCCTACATCCCTAATTGATGGCCACTCTGTTCTTCCATTTGTTTAGGACAAAAATGTTGAGTCCTCTTTTCCTTAAGACCTACATCCAGTTGGCTAGAATATCCTGGGTTTTTTCTCTTTAAAATGTATTTAGAATTGGATTATTTCCCATAATGTCTATTGTTACTACCCTACTCTGATCCAGTGAATGATTACCATAGGTCTCCTAATAGTATTTCTTGTTTATATGCCTAACCCTACTAAGTCAAGTCAGAGCATAGCAGAGGTCTTTTTACTTTGTAGGTTAGATTACAGCACTCATATCATGTTTGTATTTCACTCAAAACTCTCCAGTGCCTCCCCATATATGGCCTACTAAGGACTATATCATCTGTCCCTTCACCTCTCTGACATTACTTGACCCTCACTTCACCTTAGATGACCAATATCCTCTTGTTTATCCTACTCCAACCCAGTGACCTCTTTGCTGTTTCTCAAATATTCAAGCAAACACCCACTACACAGGTTTTGCACTGTTTGCTCTGCCTGGAATGTTCTTCCCCCAGATAGGCACATAACTAACTCCTTACGTCTTCCTCAAATGTCATTTTCCCAATAAGGTATACTATGATCCTATTGAAGAGTACCTCACCTCCCACTAGCCCACCGCTCTCACTCATTCCCAATCCCTCTCATCTTGCTTTAGTTTTTCTTTCCCCATAGCATATACTAATTTCTGGCATACAGTACATTTTATTGTCTTCATTTTCTACCCCCATTCCCATAATAGAGTAGAACCTCTATGAAGGAAAAAGTCTTTGTCACTTTTTTAGATGATATAGTCCAAGTACATAAAATAAAGATTGACTCAGAGCAGGTGCTCAACAAATATTTGCTGAACTATTGAGTTAAAATTTTACATATTTACATAAATTATTTAGATTCAGTTATACCACTTACCATTTAATTCTCACCTAAACTGAAGACTCAATAAAAGCAAGTATTATGCCTATCCTGTTCACAATTATGCCCTAATACTAAGTATACAATTTAGCATATAATAGACACTCAAATAGTAAATACTTGTATGAATGAAACAAATCGAGCCATGGCAGATCCTTTATAAATTACTCAAAAACTACACAAAAAATCTACATGTGTTTTAGTCATGAATGATTCTCAATTCTGAACTCTCTCATCAAGCACTATTTCCATGGCATGTTATATTATTCCCCAAAGGATCATAAAAGCAGCCATGTTATATGTCTGCCCTACAGTTTACACATTAATAAATTAATCAGTCCATCAACCAACCTTACTGAGAACCTTGGACAAGACCTTGTTAACTTTCAGAGCTCCTGGTCTTGATTCATGGAAATATCAAAACCTTGATCCTTGAGCCTAATGCCTACATCACTAATTTGGCAATTAACCTGGAATATTATCGTAATAATTCTAATAATCTTTTTTTAATTTCTTGTTGTAATTCAATTTGTGTTCTTTTTTAACTTATCTGTTCATATATCTGTTACATTTCTCACTGACCAGTCCAAAAGTAGTTGAGATCAAGTCCTACATCATATTTCTTTGAATCCTAAGTATATAGTATTTTTGCTTCTTGGGTTAAGACAGCATGGTCATAGATTCAGCAGTAACTTGGATGTCTAAAATTCCTATCCCAAGCTGATCCTAAATATGCTGAAAAACAATTATGTCACTACTTGAGTTTCAAAATATTCGAATTACCTCAGAGGGCCCTAGAAAGAAGTAGATAACATTGTTCTATATCACTATTACCAGAGTTATGAAACAGCCCAAGAGTAGGAAACATTTCCAAAGACATCAATATAGAGGGATAGCCTTGGATAAGTATAGAAGGACTACGTATATAGAGGACAAAGAAAACAAAAGTCCATCAAAAGGACCTGTGGTTTCAGCAAAACACAGAAATTAGGCAAAAACAAGGGGGAAACAGCAGAACTTAGCTATGTTAAGATTAAGAACTTCCTTGAAAATTTGAGTTTCAAATGGTAGAACTCTTGAGGATGTACTTCTAAAATGTTTTGTGTTAATTTTTTATTGTTATGTTAATCACCATACATTACATCATTAGCTTTTGATGTAGTGCTCCATGATTCATTGTTTGTGCATAACACCCAGTGCTCCACGCAGAATGTGCCCTCTTTAATACCCATCACCAGGCTAACCCATCCCCCACCCCCCTCCCCTTTAGAACCCTCAGTTTGTTTTGCAGAGTCCATCATCTCTCATGGTTTGTCTCCCCCTCCGACTTACTCCCCTTCATTCTTCCCCTCCTGCTATCTTCTTCTTCTTTTTTTTTCCTTAACATATATTGCATTATTTGTTTCAGAGGTACAGATCTGTCATTCAACAGTCTTGCACAATTCACAGCGCTCCCCATAGCACATACCCTCCCCAATGTCTATCACCCAGCCACCCCTCCCTCCCACCCACCCCCACTCCAGCAACACTCAGTTTGTTTCCTGAGATTAAGAATTCCTCATTTCAGTGAGGTCATATGATACATGTCTTTCTCTGATTGACTTATTTCACTCAGCATAACACCCTCCATTTCCATCCATGTCGTTGCAAATGGGAAGATCTCATTCATTTTGATGGCTGCATAATATTCCATTGTGTAAATATACCACCTCTTCTTTATCCATTCATCTGTCGATGGACATCTTGACTCTTTCCACACTTTGGCTATTGTGGACATTGCTGCTATAAACATTGGGGTGCATGTACCCCTTCGGATCCCTACATTTGTATCTTTGGGATAAATACCCAGTAATGCAATTGCTGGATCGTAGGGTAGCTCTATTTTCAACTGTTTGAGGAACCTCCATACTGTTTTCCAGAGTGGCTGCACCAGCTTGCATTCACACCAACAGTGTAGGAGGGTTGCCCTTTCTCCGCATCCCCGCCAACATCTGTCGTTTCCTGACTTGTTAATTTTAGCCATTCTGACGGGTGTGAGGTGGTATCTCATTGAGGTTTTGATTTGGATTTCCCTGATGCCGAGCGATGTTGAGCACTTTTTCATGTGTCTGTTGGCCATTTGGATGTCTTCTTTGGAAAAATGTCTGTTCATGTCTTCTGCCCATTTCTTGATTGGATTATTTGTTCTTTGGGTGTGAGTTTGATAAGTTCTTTATAGATTTTGGATGCTAGCCGTTTATCTGATATGTCATTTGCAAATATTTTCTCCCATTCTGTCGGTTATCTTTTCGATTTGTGGACTGTTTCTTTTGCTGTGCAAAAGATTTTATCTTGATGAAATCCCAATAGTTCATTTTTGCCCTGCTTCCCTTGCCTTTGGCAATGTTTCTAGGAAGAAGTGGCTGTGGCTGAGGTCAAAGAGGTTGCTACCTGTGTTCTCCTTTAGGATTTTGATGGACTCCTGTCTCACGTTTAGGTCTTTCAACCATTTTGAGTCAATTTTTGTGTGTGGTGTAAAGAAATGGTCCAGTTTCATTCTTCTGCATGTGGCTGTCCAATTTTCCCAACACCATTTGTTGACGAGACTGCCTTTTTGGCATTGGACATTCTTTTCTGCTTTGTCAAAGATTAGTTGACCATAGAGTTGAGGGTCCATTTCTGGGCTCTCTATTCTGTTCCATTGATCTATGCATCTGTTTTTGTGCCAGTACCATACTGTCTTGATGATGACAGCTTTGTAATAGAGCTGGAAGTCCAGAATTGTGATGCCACCAGCTTTGCTTTTCTTTTTCAATATTCCTCTGGCTATTCCGGGTCTCTTCTGGTTCCATACAAATTTTAGGATTATTTGTTCCATTTCTTTGAAAAAAGTGGATAGTATTTTCATGGAGATTGCATTGAATGTGTAGATTTATGATATTGAGGTATGTACCCTCTATCCCTATACTCTGAAGAGTTTTGATCAAGAAATGTTGCTGTACTTTGTCAAATGCTTTTTCTGCATCTATTGAGAGGATCATATGATTCTTGTTCTTTCTTTTGTTAATGTATTGTATCACATTGATTGATTTGCGGATGTTGAGCCAACCTTGCAGCCCAGGGATAAATCCCACTTGGTCATGGTGAATAATCCCTTTAATGTACTGTTGGATCCTATTGGCTAGTATTTTGGTGAGAATTTTTGCATCCATGTTCATCAAGGATATTGGTCTGTAATTCTCCTTTTTGATGGGGTCTTTGTCTGGTTTTGGGATCAGGGTAATGGTGGCCTCATAAAATGAGTTTGGAAGTTTTTCTTCCATTTCTATTTTTTGGAACAGTTTCAGGAGAATAGGTATTAATTCTTGAAATGTTTGGTAGAATTCCCCTGGGAAGCCATCTGGTCCCGGGCTTTTGTTTGTTGGGAGATTTTTCATTGTTGCTTCAATTTCCTTAGTGGTTCTAGGTCTGTTCAGGTTTACTATTTCTTCCTGGTTCAGTTTTGGTAGTTGAGACATCTCTAGGAATGCATCCATTTCTTCCAGGTTATCTAATTTGTTGGCATAGAGTTGCTCATAATATGTTCTTATAATTGTTTGTATTTCTTTGGTGTTGGTTGTGATCTCTCCTCTTTCATTCATAATTTTGTTGATTTGGGTCATTTCTTTCTTTTTGATAAATCTGGCCAGGGGTTTATCAATCTTGTTAATTCTTTCCAAGAACCAGCTCCTAGTTTCGTTGATCTGTTCTACTGTTCTTTTGGTTTCTATTTCATTGATTTCTGCTCTGCTCTTTATTATTTCTCTTCTCCTGCTGGGTTTAGGCTTTATTTGCTGTTTTTTCTCTAGGTCCTTTAGGTGTAGAGTTAGGTTGTGCATTTGAGACCTTTCTTGTTTCTTGAGAAAGGCTTGTATTGTTATATACTTTCCTCTCAGGACTGCCTTTGCTGTGTCCCAAAGATTTTGAACAGTTGTGTTTTCATTTTCATTGGTTTCCATGAATTTTTTAAATTCTTCTTTAATTTCCTGGTTGACCCATTCATTCTTTAGTAGGATGCTCTTTA
>NW_027397089.1:2432273-2435935 GCF_003265705.2 Callorhinus ursinus
AATATTCCTCTGGCTATTCCGGGTCTCTTCTGGTTCCATACAAATTTTAGGATTATTTGTTCCATTTCTTTGAAAAAAGTGGATAGTATTTTCATGGAGATTGCATTGAATGTGTAGATTTATGATATTGAGGTATGTACCCTCTATCCCTATACTCTGAAGAGTTTTGATCAAGAAATGTTGCTGTACTTTGTCAAATGCTTTTTCTGCATCTATTGAGAGGATCATATGATTCTTGTTCTTTCTTTTGTTAATGTATTGTATCACATTGATTGATTTGCGGATGTTGAGCCAACCTTGCAGCCCAGGGATAAATCCCACTTGGTCATGGTGAATAATCCCTTTAATGTACTGTTGGATCCTATTGGCTAGTATTTTGGTGAGAATTTTTGCATCCATGTTCATCAAGGATATTGGTCTGTAATTCTCCTTTTTGATGGGGTCTTTGTCTGGTTTTGGGATCAGGGTAATGGTGGCCTCATAAAATAAGTTTGGAAGTTTTTCTTCCATTTCTATTTTTTGGAACAGTTTCAGGAGAATAGGTATTAATTCTTGAAATGTTTGGTAGAATTCCCCTGGGAAGCCATCTGGTCCCGGGCTTTTGTTTGTTGGGAGATTTTTCATTGTTGCTTCAATTTCCTTAGTGGTTCTAGGTCTGTTCAGGTTTACTATTTCTTCCTGGTTCAGTTTTGGTAGTTGAGACATCTCTAGGAATGCATCCATTTCTTCCAGGTTATCTAATTTGTTGGCATAGAGTTGCTCATAATATGTTCTTATAATTGTTTGTATTTCTTTGGTGTTGGTTGTGATCTCTCCTCTTTCATTCATAATTTTGTTGATTTGGGTCATTTCTTTCTTTTTGATAAATCTGGCCAGGGGTTTATCAATCTTGTTAATTCTTTCCAAGAACCAGCTCCTAGTTTCGTTGATCTGTTCTACTGTTCTTTTGGTTTCTATTTCATTGATTTCTGCTCTGCTCTTTATTATTTCTCTTCTCCTGCTGGGTTTAGGCTTTATTTGCTGTTTTTTCTCTAGGTCCTTTAGGTGTAGAGTTAGGTTGTGCATTTGAGACCTTTCTTGTTTCTTGAGAAAGGCTTGTATTGTTATATACTTTCCTCTCAGGACTGCCTTTGCTGTGTCCCAAAGATTTTGAACAGTTGTGTTTTCATTTTCATTGGTTTCCATGAATTTTTTAAATTCTTCTTTAATTTCCTGGTTGACCCATTCATTCTTTAGTAGGATGCTCTTTAACCTCCATGTATTTGAGTTCATTCCGCCTTCCCTTTTGTGATTGAGTTCTACTTTCAAAATTGTGGTCTGAAAATATGCAGGGAACAATCCCAATCTTTTGGTACCGGTTGAGACCTGATTTGTGACCTAGGATGTGATCAATTCTGGAGAATGTTCCATGGGCACTAGAGAAGAATGTGTATTCCATTGCTTTGGGATGGAATGTTCTGAATATGTCTGTGAAGTCCATTTGGTCCAGTGTTTCATTTAAAGTCTTTATTTCCTTGTTGATTTTTTGCTTTGATGATATGTCTATTTCAGTCAGGGGAGTGTTAAAAGTCCCCCACTATTGTTGTATTGTTGTCAATGTGTTTCTTTGCTTTTGTTATTAATTTCCTTATAAAATTGGCTGCTCCCATGTTAGGGGCATAGATATTTACAATTGTTAGATCTTCTTGTTGGATAGACCCTTTAAGTAGGATATAGTGTCCTTCTTTATCTCTTATTACAGTCTTTGTTTTAAAATCTAATTTGTCTGATATAAGGATTGCCACCCCAGCTTTCTTTTGGCGTCCATTAGCATGGTAAATGGTTTTCCATCCCCTCACTTCCAATGTGGGGGTGTCTTTGGGTCTAAAATGAGTCTCTTGCAGACAGCATATTGATGGGTCTTGTTTGTTAATCCAATCTGATAGCCTGTATCTTTTGATTGGGGCATTTAGCCCATTTACATTCAGGATAACTATTGAAAGATCTGAATTTAGTGCCATTGTATTGCCTGTAAGGTGACTGTTACTGTATATTGTCTGTGTTCCTTTCTGATCTATGCTGCTTTTAGGCTCTCTCTTTGCTTAGAGGACCCCTTTCAATATTTCTTGGAGGGCTGGTTTCGTGTTTGCAAATTCCTTTAGTTTTTGTTTGTCCTGGAAGCTTTTTATCTCTCCTTCTATTTTCAATGACAGCCTCGTTGGATATAGTATTCTTGGCTGCATATTTTTCTCAGTTCGTGCTCTGAATATATCATGCCAGTCCTTTCTGGCCTGCCAGGTCTCTGTGGATAGGTCTGTTGCCAACATAATGTTTCTACCATTATAGGTTACATATCTCTTCTCCCAAGCTGCTTTCAGGATTTTCTCTTTGTCTCTGAGACTTGTAAGTTTGACACTTAGATGTCGGGGTGTTGACCTATTTTTATTGATTTTGAGAAGGGTTCTCTGTGCCTCCTGGATTTTGATGCCTGTTTCCTTCCCCACATTAGGGAAGTTCTCTGCTATTATTTGCTCCAATATACCTTCTGCCCCTCTCTCTCTTTCTTCTTCTTCTGGGATCCCAATTATTCTAATGTTCTTTCGTCTTATCGTATCGCTTATCTCTCGAATTCTGCCCTCGTGATCCTGTAGTTGTTTCTCTCTCTTTTTCTCAGCCTCTTTATTTTCCATCATTTGTTCTTCTATATCACTGATTCTCTCTTCTGCCTCATTTATCCTAGCAGTTAGTGCCCCCATTTTTGATTGCACCTCATTAATAGCCTTTTTGATTTCAACTTGGTTAGATTTTAGTTCTTTTATTTCTCCAGAAAGCGTTTCTCTAATAACTTCCACGCTTTTTTCAAGCCCAGCTAGTATCTTTAAAGTCATGATTCTGAACTCTAGGTCCGACATCACACTAATATCCGTATTGAGTAGGTCCCTGGCAGACGGTACTACCTCTTGTTCTTTTTGCTGAGGTGATGTTTTTCGTCTTGTCATTTTGTCCAGAGGAGAATAGATGAATGAGAGAACAAAATGCTAACAGGTTCACAATGTCGGCAGCAAATATACTCTATACAAGTCAGAAAAGACCTGAAACCAGGGGAAAAGAAAGGGAAAGAAAGAAAAAAGAAAGAGAAAAAAAAAAGAGAGACAGAAAAAGACAAAAACAAACAAAAACAAAACAGAATATGATCAAATATGATCAGGCTAGTGCATAGATCAGTCCACACACTAGATTTTGGGCGTATTTTGGTCTGTTAGAAGAAAGTGCCTCCTAAAATTTTAAAGGAAGAAAGACTTATATACGTACAAAATAAGGGTTGATACAATGAAGGGATGGAAGATGACTGTAAAGTTATAAAAGATTGTATAAAAGGAATTGATAAGGTAAGTTGTTTGAAAAAAGAAAGAAGATTTAAAAAAAAAAAGAAAGGACAAAAAAAGGGGGAGAGAATGTGATCAGGCAGGAGACTACAACAAAGCCATACACTAGTGATTTAGGGTATATTTTGATCTGTTAGAAGAAACTGTATCTCAAAATTTTAAAGAGAGAACAACATATATATATGCCAAAAATAAGGGTAATTACTATGAAGGGATAAAATATGACTCTAAAAGTGAAAAGTAAAAAATGTTTTTTTAAAAAAGGGATTGATAAGATGTTGGTTGAAAAAGGGAAAA